>NC_134359.1:38007275-38259775 GCF_048569485.1 Anomaloglossus baeobatrachus
CCTACTCTGACCCCATATTTGTCATTACTATATTGTCCTTGTACTGTATTATGACATTTGTATCATGTGTTTCATTTCTTGCTGTGTTGCAATTTTTTTGCTGCATCCCAATTGTACCTCTACATTGTTCGAGTTTATGTTATTGTTCTCTCACTCTTATGTGATACTGATTATTGTCATTTTTCATGATTACATGCAGATAAGTCCAATCTGACGAAGGCTCAGGCCGAAACGTCATTTGTAACTTGTTTTGGACAAAAACATATATGCTTATGAAATTTTTTTTTTCTTAATACGGACCAATAAAGAGTGATTTTGCATTACTATCCGTTGTGACTTACTGACTTAGTCTGGGAGATTTAGAGTGCCGAGGTTACTCACTAATTTTATCTATTATTACCTCTGAGCACCTATATACCAGTGAGCAGAGCTTCCTCTACAGTAGTTCTCCTGATTAGGCATGCCCTTACCTCATGAGCAGGGCATTGCAGCTTTGGTAGCAACCATTACGACATGGACTCTGCTGCTGTGGACCCGGGGAGAGTGAGTGCAGATTCATTGCACCCACACTCCTCACATGAAGGGTCCGCACTCCTAGAAAATGGGGGATACGTTCCCTGAGTGTCTCCCCCCCATATTCTAGATGGTCCAGAGTCGTCGTGGGACCCCTTTATTTTTTTTCTTACAATAAATTGGTGAAAGAGGAAATGTTTTGGGGACTGTTTTTTCAAATAAATTTCTTTTGTCGATTTTTTGTTTTTGTTAGTACTGACAGTTTATGATGTTGGGTATCTAATAGACGCCATGACATCACAAACTGCTGGGCTTGATCTCAGGTGACTTTACAGCTAGTATCAACCCGATTTATTACCCCGTTTGCCACTGCACCAGGGCACGGGATGAGCTGGGGTGAAGCGCCAGGATTGGCGCATCTAGTGGATGTGCCACGTCTGGGGTGCCTGCGGCCTGCTATTTTTAGGCTGTGAAGGCCCAATAACTATGGACCTTCCCACCCTGAGAATACCAGACCACAGCTGTCCGCTTTACCTTGGCTGGTGATCCAAAAAAAGTAGGGTCCCCTCCAAATTGGATCAAAATGGGGGGACCCAACGTCATTTTTTTTTTAACTATTTTTTAAATAGAAAAAATTAATGGGCTTCCCTGTATTTTGATTGCCAACCAAGGTAACGACAGGCAGATGGGGGTGGCAACCCATAGCTGTCTGCTTTATCTGCGCTGAGAATCAAAAATACCGCGGAGCGCTATGTCATTTTTTTTAAAGATTTATTTTTACAGCACTGTGATGTCCAGCAATCAAAATACGGGGAAGCCCATTTTGTTTTTAGTTATTTAAAAAAATATATATGGGCTCCCGCTGCATTTTTTGTATTGCTAGCTAAGGGTAATCCAAGCAGCTACTGGCTGCTAACCCCCACTGCTTGGTGTTACCTTCACTGGCAATGGAAAATCCAGGGAAGCATTTTTTAATTTTTTGGCCAAAAAACTACAAAAAAAGGACGGGAGCTTCGCCATATTTTTGTATGCTAGCCAGGTATAGCAGGCAGGTGCTGGAAGAGTTGGATACAGCGCCAGCAGATGGCGCTTCTATGAAAGTGCCATTTTCTGAGGCGGCTGCAGACTGCAATTCGCAGCAGTGGGGCCCAGAAAGCTCAGGCCAACCTGTGCTGTGGATTCCAATCCCCAGCTGCCTAGATGTACCTGGCTGGACACAAAAATGGAGCGAAGCCTACGTCATTTGTTTTCTAATTATTTCATGAAATTCATGAAATAATAAAAAAAGGGCTTCCCTTTATTTTTGGTTCCCAGCCGGGTACAAATAGGCAACTGGGGGTTGGGGGCAGCCGTACCTGCCTGCTGTACCTGGCTAGCATACAAAAATATGGCGAAGCCCACATAATTTTTTCAGCAAAAAACTTCTGCATACAGTCCTGGATGGAGTATGCTGAGTATGCTGAGCCTTGTAGTTCTGCAGCTGCTGTGTGTCTGTATAGAGAAGAGCAGACAGCAGCTGCAGAACTACAAGGCTCAGCATACTCCATCCAGGACTGTATGCAGAAGTTTTTTGCCCACCAAAAAAATGACGTGGGCTTCGCCATATTTTTGTATGCTAGCCAGGTACAGCAGGCAGCCACGGGCTGCCTCCAACCCCCAGTTGCCTATTTGTACCCGGCTGGGAACCAAAAATATAGGGAAGCCCTTTTTTTTTTTAATTATTTCACTTATTTCATGAAATAATTAAAAAACAAATGACGTGGGCTTCGCCCCATTTTTGTGTCCAGCCGGGTACAACTAGGCAACTGGGGATTGGAATCCGCAGCACAGGTTAGCCCGAGGTTTCTGGGCACTTCTGCTGCGAATTTCAGTCCGCAGCCGTCCCAGAAAATGGCGCTCTCATAGAAGCGCCATCATCTGGCGCTGTATCCAACTCTTCCAACAGCCCTGGAGCCGGGTGGCTTGTTGGGTAATCATGAGTTAATACTGGCTTTGTTTTACTAGCCAGTATTAAGCCAGAGATTCTTAATGTCAGGCACGTTTGACCCGGCCATTAAGAATCTCCAATAAAGGGTTAAAAAAAAGACACCACACAGAGAAAAAATACTTTAATAGAAATAAATACACAGACACATTAGAGACTCCATCTTTATTACCCCCTGTCAGCCCTCCACGATCCATGGTCTTCTGTCTTTCTCGTTCAACAAATGCAGCTCTGCTACATCACTGCTGCATGGGGGAAGACGCTGCTTCCCGTGGAGCCTTCACTCCGTGAAAGCTGCACGGGAAGCAGCGTGCAGCCTTCACTCCGTGAGTGATCAGTGCTGCTGGCTGTCAGCGGTAACGCTGACAGACGCGTTACCATAGCAACGGTGATCTCGGAGCCGCGGTTAGCGGTGACGTCACCGCTAACTGCGTTGCTATGGCAACGGTGATCTCCGTTAATGACCGGCTGTGTCAGCCGCTCCCTAACGGAACGGGGAGTCGACCGTGTGCTAGATCATGTCGCCGGTACACGGCGATACACAAATGTGCACCGTGTACTGGAGAGATGCACTCGCAGGTCCTACATGACGCGTCATAGTCATGTGACCAGTCTGTAGCCAATGAGATAATAGCCACTTGACTGGTCACATGGCTATTTTGACGTCACGATAGGTCCTGCATCACTGCTTGCAGTGCCGGTCACCTGGAGGATTCAGCGATCATCGGATGGAATAGCGGCAGGAGACAGAGTGCAGGAGGGATCGCGGGGACCGGTAAGTGTTATGGCAATGTTTATTAACTGTTTGTGTACATTTATCATGCATTTTTATGTGTTTGTGATTGCCTCCCATTATAGCCTATTGGTTCGAGTTCGGTTCGTCGAACGTTCGACGAGCCAAACTCGAACGGGACCCCCGTTCGGCGAACCGACCTCGAGCCGAACCGCGACCGGTTCGCTCATTTCTACCAGGGAGGTAACGACTAATGATCCTGCGTGATTCAGCCGAGAGTATACGGATATGTTCCTATGCGAATAGCTTTCATTGTTTTTTTAATTAGCGTTATTTATAATTAATTATATTCTCTTGTGTAATTAGCCAAAATTATTTCTAATAAAAATATCAAATATGTACCTACCTCCAGAATTAACTTATCTCATGCTCATGAAATCAGTGTAAGGACCATATTAGTGACCCCTAAGTAGTAGGAATAAAAAACAGACCCCATACCAAAAATTTAAAATGATTTTCTAGTTTCTGCGACAATTTTATTTGACTGAAATGTGGTGCAGACATTTCAGCACCAAATTTGCACCTCCTGGAAGTAAACTACCAAGTGATGCAAATTTGGTGCTGAAATTTTTACACCATATTCCTGCACCCAATCTACACTTGCTGGCAAATAAACGCATCCTTACTGCATCATACCACTTGCAATATTGATGAGTTGTTTTTTCCCAGGAGGTGTAGATTAGGTGCAGTAATATGATATAAAAATTTCAGCACCAAATCTGCATCTCTTGGCAAAAAAAACACAGTTTTCTGCCAGGAGATGCAGGTCTGTGAACTCAGTGAAAGCTAACTGAGGTAATCTGAGGTCAGGTTGCCTGCAGTCACAGGGGGAGGGCCATGGGAACCTCCAGCTGTGACCGCAGCTAACCTGAATGACGTCACCACTCATTGTTGTGGCTCAATCTCTGCCTGAAGCTCACAGCATTCGGTCCTGTTCCATGATCGCACGCTGTGCCCTCAGTAATGTAGCAGAGATGGAATCATTGTGGGACCTCGTGTGGATTACGTTGGACCTGAAGGGGCGTTTTGGGAGTTAATAAATTGGTTACATAGTTACATAGTTACATAGTTACTTAGGTTGAAAAAAGACCTAGGTCCATCTAGTTCAACCTTCCTCCACCAGTTCTACATTTAGTCACTAAGTCATTTATAACCAACAATGTTTTGTGTACTGAGGAAATCATCCAGCCCTTTTTTAAAAGCTGTTATAGTATCTGCCATTACTACCTCTTGTGGCAGTGTATTCCACAGTCTGACCGCTCTAACTGTAAAGCACCCTTTCCTATTTAGGTGTCGGAATCGCTTTTCTTCCACTCGCAGTGAGTGCCCCCTGGTCTTTAGTACTGTATTTGGAAGAAATTGGTGAAAGAGAATACTTTTTGTTTTTTTATTTTAAATAAATGATTTTTCAGTGTTTGTGTTTATTTACTTTCACTTACAGATTAGTAATGCAGCAGGCTTAGTGGCAGCTGTAAGCTGTGATTAACCCCTTATTACACCAATTGTCACAGCACCAGGGCAATCGGAAAGAGTCCGGTAAAGTGTCGGGACTGTGACACCACATGATTGCAGGCTGCTATTTTTAGGTTGGGGAGAGCCAATAAGCATGTGTTTCCCCAGCCTGAGAATACCAGCCCCCAACTGTCGAGCTTTATCTTAGCTGGGTATCAAAAAAATGTTTATTATTATTTATTTAAATATATATTTTTTTTAAATAAAGCCATATGCGGTCCTTCTTTTTAAGAATTTTCATTGAAACATCAATAATGTATTCAGCATATATCTTGAAAACATCCTCTTATTTTGATACACAGCTATGATATGCATATGGCTGGGGGTTGTAGCTGGTAGCCGTAGCTTTATCTGTGCTGGTATCAATACAGGGGGGACCCTACACCAATTATTTTATTTATTTATCACCAGCATAAGGACACAGCATTTGTGATTCCAACCAATCACAAATGCTGTCTCAAAGTGTGGGGGTGTGGTCCAATGACAGCCAGAGATTCCGGTGAAAGGGGAAAGCAGTGACTATGCATTAGGGATAATTATCGAATGCGGAAGTATTGCTGCAGTCGTAGGGAGACTCAATAAATATGTAATGTTTTGACTCTTTATTTTCTTTCTTTTACAGCCGCCCCTACACCATTTTACAACACATCCTTTTTGCCTCCCATTGAATTTAATGGGTTCGGCTAGGATCATCGATCGAATCTGCTAGGATCAACTATCAAATCGGCAATCTCAGGCGGGCTCGCGATCCTGAACCAATCTGTTCTTTGGCAGGATTGCTCAGCTTTAGTGAGAGGCACCAAAGAGTCAAGTCAGACCATTCAAAACTGTTTACATAAGCATGGTCTGCATGTTAGACGACCTGCAAGGTACCTGACCACACCATCAGGCACAGGAATTATCTACTCTGGATGAGGAACCAGTGAGCCAAGTCGATTCACACTGAGCAGAAATGATGGCGGGCAACAATGTTGGAGAATTTAAGGAGAGCATTATGCATGGTGGTAGTGTTAGTTTGGGCCAGTTTGTCTAGTTAATATAGTACAGTGACAGCCCCTATTACTGGAATAACATAATTAATCCAGTCATTGTGCCTCTGCAGGAACAACACCGGCCTAATTTAATCTCCATGAAGGACAATGCTCCAGCTCATCGAGTTCGCGTCATTACGGAACGGCTGCTGAAGACTGGAGGACCTCAAATGGAGTGGCTGCACTTTCTCCAGACCTGAATGCCATAGAAAATCTATGGGATCAGCTGAGTCGCCGTGTAGAGGCCGCAATTCTGTCCCCCAGAATCTCAATGACCTGAGGGCCGCCCTTCAAGAAGAGTGGAATGCCAATAACTCCACTTGTGACCTGCAGGAGACGTCGTTGTCAGCTGGAATGGATGCTCAAGGCCACATGACAAGTTATAGAGACACTGACATTTTGGGTGGTCTATACCAACCACCGTTGGCTTTTTTTCAATAAATTGTTTGAGATGAGGAAATTACCATTACGTTTCTACTTAAATGCCCATCTGTTATGATGAAATATCAATGTAGATGGAACTTTTTGCATTTTACATAAATTTCAGCCAAAAGCCAAATATCCCTAATTTTTTCTAAGTAGTGTATGTAATTCTTATTTTTATCTGCCAAAAATGCCGCTGCTCTCCTGAATGTCTCCGGCGATGTTTTTACTTTTGTTCCTGCACTTCTCCGTTTCTGAGATATGGCCCCCTTTTCCCTGCATATAAATCTAGTCTTGATAGCCAAGTGGGCGTGGTGCTTAACTCTTCTCTGTTGGCGTCTTCATAGGGACTCCTCCCACTTTGCTAACAAGACTAGAATTACTTAAAGAGAAGAGGAGGCCATATCTCATGAACAGAGAGGCTTAGGAACAAAAACAAAACAGCACGGGATTCAGGAGAAGAGCGGCATTTACATAAAAAAAAAATTATATATTCATAGCAAGTGACAGGTCCTTTTTAAATAAGATGATTCAGGCATCATATATGTAGCACTTGATCTCGGCGCGGCGCCCCTGGACACTCCTGCCCTCATACCTCGGCAGGGGTGCCGTACTCCTCACCTGCCCGGCGGGTCCATGCGCCCCATACCGGCACTGGGGTCTGCCACAGCCTCCTTCTGCTTCCAGGCCTCACGCAGGCCTTCTGGGAGTGGTGTGTGTGGTCACGCTTCCTTTGTTAAAGTGCCAGGGTCCTATTACCCGGAAGTGACCTTTAAGGTCAGCAATCATCCTGAAGGTGTTTACAGCACTCCTTCCTTAGAGGAGGTGCCTGAGCAACATTGAGTATCCATAGTGCGTTGCTAGCTCTCAGGTCCCGTACCTGTTACTGTATCTAGTCCTTCATCAGGTGTCCTAGTGTGTCCCAGATCTGTACCCACTAATCTGTGTCTCTTCCTAATGCCTGGTGCTACCACCATCTCCATGCTATCACGTAGGAGTTATCACCTCTGTGCTGTCCGTCTGAGTCACCACTTCCGAACTGCCACGTGTGAACCTCCATCTCCATGCTGCCATGTCTGAGTTACCACCTCCGTGCTGCCACGTCCTGGATACCACATCCTGTTGCCACATCTGAGTTACCACTGTCGCGGGCGGAGGAGGGGACGCTGCGCTCACCCACTGCTCAGGTCTGCCTGCTGCTGCTGCTGCTCGGTCGGCGGCTCGAGCGGTGGGCCGGAAGCCGGGGACTCGAGCGGCGTTCCTCGCCCCTGAGTGAAAGGGGGGGGTGGTTTGGTTTAGGGATATTGTCCGTGACGCCACCCACGGTTGTGGTGAGGTTGTGACACCACCGCTGCTCTGGACGGGGATCCCGGGAGCGATGACAGGGAGCAGCTTGGATGTTGGTTCTCCCCTCCGTGGGTAGGGGGGGTTGGTTGTCCCGGGGCCCGGTGAGCGGTAGGGATGGATGGCAGGCGGGTTACGAGGCCTGGTGAGGTGCAGGGTCGCGGGGCAGCGCTGTGCCGCACGGCACGGTGGTACTCACTCAGCCAGTAATTCCCACAGAGTCTCTGGTCAAACAAACGGCTGGATGGACGGGTCCCACAGGCGGCTGCGGTTGTTCTCCTCCCGGTAGGTTGATGGTGACTGCCTTTCCCTGCACCTGTGTTGTGTTATGGTTCCAATGGCTTCCCACCGGTAACCCGCTCCCCAGCTTGGATGGATGCTGAAGGAGCCCCTTTTGCCCGCAGGCTTTGGCCCTGGGAACTGTAGCCTTGGCGGTGACTGTGTTCCCCTTTACAGTGTGAGCTGTAGCCTTCAATCGGGTCTTGACTGCTGGGAAACCCCGGAGGTTCCCTTCGCTAACGCATTTGACCAGTTTTACGGCGACTCCTAGCCTGGTCGGGGTCCGTAAGCCCTGCCGGATGGTGCTGGCTTCTCTTTGCTCTCCGATCCGGTACCGTTGGGCCACCGCCCGTCCACGGTCCTTACGGTTCACTCCAATTAGCCTCTCCTGCAGACGGTCACCACCGTCTGCCAACCTTGCTGTACCGTCCGGGCCACACACCCGGACGCCGTCAGACTGCTCCTCTACCATTTCACTTCCTCCAACTTCAACACCCAAAACTCAACTCTCTGACTCCTTTTCCCGCCTCCAGGACTGTGAACTTCTCGGTGGGCTGGACCAACCGCCTGGCCCACCCCCTGGTGTGGACATCAGCCCCTGGAGGAAGGCAACAAGAATTTTTGTGTTTGACTTCGGTGTGCCTAAAACCGGGGTGTGGGGTGTGTATGTGTAGTTCTGTGACGACCTGGCTTATCCAGGGTGCCACACCACCTTCGTGCCATTACATCTGAACACATCAAAGCCAATACCACTGGTCCTGGCAGTCGTGCACTTAGGCCTTCTGGGGCTGCACCTTATTGTCCCTGTATAGGGGTTAGCTCGAGGTAGCTCCTCCAGAGGAGTCCGGTGTACGGCCCAGTGGGTCCACTCCTGGATGCTCACTGCTCCTCGGCGACCATAACAATGATATTCCACATTCTCTCAAGCAAAACAATGACACAGACTGTCACATCCTTTTCCCAATTCTGTCCTAGTTTTCTAGTAATTCTTAAATCGAAAATTCATAGAAAAAAAATTAATTTCTTGCTTTCTATATTTAGAATCTGGATATTTTAAGCCACATATTCAATAAAAAGTATTTTTTTTTCTATAATTGCCATAGAAACTGATAAATTAGCAGTAAATTTGTTGTTACTATGACAACTCACGAACTTCCTATAATGTAAACATATCTTCACTCCGTATGATGTTTGGTAAATTATGTAATGAGCAAATCTCCGAGACGATGGCCGGATGCTGAGGCCGCACTAGACAAAGATTAATGGTGATATTGATTTCCTGGGCAGCCGTCACCTGTTCATACCGATCCCTGGAGAAGCTCTAATAAGACGCAGCAACCTTAGTGAGGGCACACGTGCGCTAATTATGGGAGATGTGGTCAATCTGACCGATTCATTCAGATTACAGAAAATTAATCCGTATGGGGATAAGACTATGTCTGTCCCTTACAGGGAAGATAACATCAGAAAAGAACCTGATGCAACCACGGTTTACTGTTAATTTATTCTTTAAAGTTTGGTAATGCTTTCTTTTGTTTTAGCTTTTTGTTGCTATTTTTTTACATTTTTTTTCTTATATATTTTCAGGTTTGGCGGGTCCAACCGGAATTTTTTAAAAAAAAAAAAAACCCCGGTTTGGCATAAGACTTGAACACGAACATCTGCTCAGATGCTGATTTCCATAAGAGTCTATGGGAACCGGAACGTTCTGCTTTAAAATAGTGGTAGAAAGGGCTACGGGGATTGGAGTAAGCACATTATACTTACCAAGCCTCCCGTTTGGTTGGAACACTACTTCCGGGTCAGCTCATTAACCTTCATACATATTCACTGCTTCCCCCGCCAACTGATAGTCCCAGCGTCTGTGATTGGTTGCAGTCAGACCACACCCCCACCCTGTGTGACAGCGTCTGTAATTGGTTACAGTGAGACTGCACCCCCATCCTGTGTGACAGCGTCTGTAATTGGTTGCAGTCAGACCACACCTCCACCCTGTGTGACAGCGTCTGTGATTGGTTGCAGTGAGACTGCACCCCCACCCTGTGTGACTTGAACACGAACATCTGCCCAGACGCTGATCTCCATAAAAGTCAATGGGGACCGGAACATTCTGCTTTAAAATGGTGGTAGAAAGGGCTACGGGGATTGGCGTAAGCGTGTTATACTTACCAAGTCTCCCGTGAGGTTGGAACACTACTTCCGGTACACTCATTAACCTTCATACATATTCACGGCTTTCACCGCCCACTGATAGTCCCAGCGTCTGTGATTGGTTGCAGTCAGACCGCACCCCCAAACTGTGTGACAGCATCTGTGATTGGTTGCAGTGAGACTACGCCCCAACCCTGTGTGACAGCGTCTGTGATTGGTTGCAGTGAAACTGCGCCCCCACCCTGTGCGACAGCGTCTGTGATTGGTTGGTGTGAAACTGCACACCCACCCTGTGTGACAGCGTCTGTGATTGGTTGGAATCAGACACGCTGTCTGTGTCTCTATAGTGGTGTAAAACTAAACAAATAAGTAAATAAAAAATTTGCGTAGGATCCTCCTATATTGTGATACCCAGCACAGATAAAGCATACAGCTACAGGCTGCAGCCCCCAGCCGTGCTGTTATCTTGGCTGTGTAATGAGTGTGTGCAAAGGTCATTGTGAATTTAGGGGGAGTAGGGTCAGCTGTTACCATAACTTGTGATTGGTGGATTGTGAGTTATCAGCAGTGTACACAGGTGTTACCTATCATTGGAACCCTGCCTCTGGTGATAATGAAACCGCAGAAAACTCCTCCTGAAAAGACACCATGTTTGAGTCTGAAATAGCCCCAGTGGTCAATATGAAAATCTCAGGATTACTATTGTTATTTTAATAAAGATTGGGATATAAAAACAGAAACATTGACACTTTTATTTAATACATGAAAAACAAAAGCCTAATATAAAAAAAAAGCCTGATATAAGCAATGGGTTATTTGCTGCTGATCGCTTCCCTTTAAGGCTATGTGCACACGGTGGAGTTTTTTAGGCTATGTGCCCACCTTGTATTTTTATGCCCCCCCATCCTGGTACATCCTGGTACATGGACCCCATCCTGGTACATGACCCTCCACCCTGGTACATGTGATACTCCATCTTGGTACATGGCCCCCCCATCCTGGTACATATGATCTCTATCCTGGTACATGTCCCACAAATCCTGGTACATACAACTCCTATCCTGGTACATGCCCCCCCCCAATCCTGGTACATGACACCCCCATCCTGGTACATGGCCTCTATCACGCCGCACACTTAAAAAACTATTATACTCACCCTCCCTCCAGTGCCCCACATCACAGCATCCTCATCTCATGCAGTCAGCTGATCAGAGTGTGAGAGCGCAGTGCTCACACGCTAATTAACTGATGAGCTCTCACACGCTGATCAGCTGACTGCATGAGATGAGGGAGACCAGAGGGAGGGGGAGTATAATCTGCTTGTACTTTACATTTCTGCTTGCATCATGAAGCAAAAAAGATACTGGGTGACGGCTCATATCTTGAAAAATTCATAAGTTGGTAAACTCTTAAGTCAAGATAATACTGGATTTGTAGTTGTTGGTGTGATCTAACCTAAGGATGAGTCAATAGTAGGTTTCAGGAAACCTTAAAGGGAACCTGTCACCACTTTTTTGGCCTATAAGCTGCAGCCACCACCACAGGGCTCCTATATACAGCATTCTAACATGCTGTATATAAGAGCACAGGCCGGAGGTATAACATAAAAAACACTTTATAATATTTACCTAACGGTCGCGCTGTGGACCTCATGGGTGTCTCTGTTGTCCGGTGCTGGCGCCGCCTCTTTTGGCCATCTTTGTTCTCCTTCTTCTCTAGCCGCGGTACATGACGGGTCCGACGTCATACACACTCGCCGGCATTCAGGCTCTGAGCAGGGCAGATCAAAGTATTGTAGTGTGCCTGCGCAGGACCGGCGAGTGTGTATGACGTCACATGACGTCGTCATGCGCCCAGACTTCAGAAAGAGGATGAAGATGGCAGAAAGAGGAGGCGCCGACACCAAACAACAGAGACGCCCATAAGGCCCACAGCGCGACCGTTAGGTAAGTATTATAAAGTGTTTTTTATGTTATACCCCCGGCCTGTGCTCTTATATACAGAATGTTAGAATGCTGTATATAAGAGCCCGGTGGTGGTGGCCGCAGCCTATAGGCCAAAAAAGTGGTGACAGGTTCCCTTTAAGAGGCCACCTGGGTCTATGACCCAGAAACTGGTGAAAATACTGTATGATCATGGACAAGTGAATCCTAGTGGGCGTGTTGGTTGGCTCAAAGTTGCTGACACAATGACAACCTTGCATTGGTTGATAACGGATGCATGCGCTGGAGTGAAGTCTTTGAAACCCTTCCATAACCCTCGTTGTATTGGGTGGTGACCTCACATTTTTTTTTCCATTGTAAATTCAGCTTTTAGACACCCAAGTTCCCAAAGTATAAAAATGCAAACAGCAGAGAAGAAATATCAAATATATCAATGGACAACCTTACCGACGATCGTTAGAATAATCTAGATGTTCTAGAATAAGCAGAGATCATCATAATCACCGGAAGCCACTTACAATGTATACCTAATGCTACGGGAATAGAATTTCCTATGATCGATATGGACATCACTAGTGAGAACGTACAAATCATTTTCCACTTGGAAAAAAAGGCTACGGAGCTAATGGGAAAAGATTTAGAGACAGATCGCTTGCTGTATAAAATAGCGGTGTTGGTGTGCAGGGAGGTGCGGTGCACAAAGTGTATATTCCATGGCTTGTGATCATGACGAATGGCCGTGTCACCATAGAAGACAGTTAGAGAAGCAGATGGTGGAATATGTTTATCTAAATTCCTTATAATTGACGTCGCACAATGCCGGGTTTGTAAAGTTCACATGCACATAATCCATTTTATTGGGCATTTGAAGAGATAACAGATAGCACACGATGCATTTCACATGAGTAATAAAATCCATATTTTCATTTGCATTTTAAGAGGCCGAGGTATTTGCATTACACCGATGCCGGAGCCCCCCCGGTGAGTGACATTACGGGAAATTTGCAAATAATAAATAAAATGTATGATCGTTTTATGCTTCGGGCTTACTGCCTAAGAGGAAAACAGGCAGCTAATTAGAGCTTAGCTTTTAATGAAAGCTGCACTTTACTTATGGCATCAATCAAGGGCAGTTTTTCTTTTAGGCACAATACAGGTGCATTTGTGCCCATATTATGGGAGAAAATCCTTGTCCGGTCAGAAATGTAATGATCAATCAAGAAAATTACGGCATGGAGATTTTTTATTCTATTATGGATTGGTATTTGAGTATTTAATATGGGTGAAATATGCATCTGGCTTATGATCTTTTTATGCCTCTGGATTATGATTTTTCTCTATACACCCCCACACATTTAATAAAATGATATCTAATATATAAAGCTGAATGTATGTATATACAGTCAGGGCCAGAAATATTTGGACAGTGACACAAGTTTTGTTATTTTAGCTGTTTACAAAAACATGTTCAGAAATACAATTATATATATAATATGGGCTGAAAGTGCACACTCCCAGCTGCAATATGAGAGTTTTCACATCCAAATCGGAGAAAGGGTTTAGGAATCATAGCTCTGTAATGCATAGCCTCCTCTTTTTCAAGGGACCAAAAGTAATTGGACAAGGGACTCTAAGGGCTGCAATTAACTCTGAAGGCGTCTCCCTCGTTAACCTGTAATCAATGAAGTAGTTAAAAGGTCTGGGGTTGATTACAGGTGTGTGGTTTTGCATTTGGAAGCTGTTGCTGTGACCAGACAACATGCGGTCTAAGGAACTCTCAATTGAGGTGAAGCAGAACATCCTGAGGCTGAAAAAAAAGAAAAATCCATCAGAGAGATAGCAGACATGCTTGGAGTAGCAAAATCAACAGTCGGGTACATTCTGAGAAAAAAGGAATTGACTGGTGAGCTTGGGAACTCAAAAAGGCCTGGGCGTCCACAGATGACAACAGTGGTGGATGATCGCCGCATACTTTCTTTGGTGAAGAAGAACCCGTTCACAACATCAACTGAAGTCCAGAACACTCTCAGTGAAGTAGGTGTATCTGTCTCTAAGTCAACAGTAAAGACAAGACTCCATGAAAGTAAATACAAAGGGTTCACATCTAGATGCAAACCAATCATCAATTCCAAAAATAGACAGGCCAGAGTTAAATTTGCTGAAAAACACCTCATGAAGCCAGCTCAGTTCTGGAAAAGTATTCTATGGACAGATGAGACAAAGATCAACCTGTACCAGAATGATGGGAAGAAAAAAGTTTGGAGAAGAAAGGGAACGGCACATGATCCAAGGCACACCACATCCTCTGTAAAACATGGTGGAGGCAACGTGATGGCATGGGCATGCATGGCTTTCAATGGCACTGGGTCACTTGTGTTTATTGATGACATAACAGCAGACAAGAGTAGCCGGATGAATTCTGAAGTGTACCGGGATATACTTTCAGCCCAGATTCAGCCAAATGCCGCAAAGTTGATCGGACGGCGCTTCATAGTACAGATGGACAATGACCCCAAGCATACAGCCAAAGCTACCCAGGAGTTCATGAGTGCAAAAAAGTGGAACATTCTGCAATGGCCAAGTCAATCACCAGATCTTAACCCAATTAAGCATGCATTTCACTTGCTCAAATCCAGACTTAACACGGAAAGACCCACAAACAAGCAAGACCTGAAGGCTGCGGCTGTAAAGGCCTGGCAAAGCATTAAGAAGGAGGAAACCCAGAGTTTGGTGATGTCCATGGGTTCCAGACTTAAGGCAGTGATTGCCTCCAAAGGATTCGCAACAAAATATTGAAAATAAAAATATTTTGTTTGGGTTTGGTTTATTTGTCCAATTACTTTTGACCTCCTAAAATGTGGAGTGTTTGTAAAGAAATGTGTACAATTCCTACAATTTCTATCAGATATTTTTGTTCAAACCTTCAAATTAAACGTTACAATCTGCACTTGAATTCTGTTGTAGAGGTTTCATTTCAAATCCAATGTGGTGGCATGCAGAGCCCAACTCGCCAAAATTGTGTCACTGTCCAAATATTTCTGGACCTAACTGTATGTGTGTATGTGTATGTATGTGTGTATGTGTATGTATGTGTGCATATACTGTATGTGTGTGTGTGTGTGTGTGTGTGTGTGTGTGTGTGTATGTGCTATCCGTGATAATACATGGAGATCAGGCACTTATACTCACCTGTTCATGCCGCTGCTGTCCGTGGTGCTGATGTCTCTCGCGATGCTGTCTCCGGCCGCTGCTATCTCCCCGCTGAAGCTACTTCCAGATCGGCTGTGCAGTGAATATTCATGCGCATAATTAGCCTGCCTGGAAGCAGAGAAAGCAGCGGCCGGAGACAGTGTACCACCCCCATGTCAGCGGCCGAGCCGCTCGAATCCGGAACCGCGGTGGCTCGAGGGGTTTCTGGACCCAGACGGACACTCGGACACTCGAAGTGAAAAGGAGGGATATGTACAGGGGGATTAGAAGTTCGTGACACCACCCACGGTGCGTGGTAAGATGGAGTACCACCGCTGCTGTAGGGCGAGCCTGGTGGCGGTGGTATGGCAGGAAGGTGTTTAACCCCTCCGTGGGTAGGGGGTTTTGCCCCGGGGCTCCAGTGATGGTAGTGAAGGGGTGCCGTTGGGGAGGAAAGAGTTTTTTTGTGTACTCACTCAGTCCAAGAATACTGACACCGACAGCTTGTAAACCAGAATTCTGAGCACCGCTGCAGCAGGGAGGAAGCACGCGTGGATCCGTGCCCCTTGGGGTTGCTTGTTAGCCTGTGACCTTTTCTGTGGCACGCTCTTCACTATTTGGACCCTGTAGTATGGAACTAGTCGGGTCCTGCTCACCCGTATGGCTAACAGAATGAGTTTGCTCGCAGGCTTCACGCTTGGGATTTTCTGGACGATATACTGGGAAAGTCCTATCCCCTCGTTGCGCTAGTAAACCGATTTTGGAGCGGGTGAGGGATGAATCTTGAAGACTTCCCCCCCCCGTCGAGTAAATTACCTGGCTGCGTGAAGTTACTTCCCGGCCTAGGGTCCACGTACCCTGTTGTGCGTTGTGCCCTGGCCTTTGCCCGGAGATGGCTCAAGGCCGCCGGCTGCCCTCCTCGGCAGATCCGTGCCTCTTGACATGATCTCCTGCGACCGGGGTTCTAGCTCCTACCAGGCCCAGACCAACATCTGCCACCTAGTATTCTACAGGGATCCCTGCTCCTGACCTCCTCTCTCCTTTCCCTGCAACACCACTCACTCAACTCAACTCTAACACCTCTGACTCTCCCCTTCCAACCCCCCCTATTCCCTTCAGGCCCCCATTGATGTGTCTGGTGGGTGTGGTGCAGAGTGTTCCTAGGGTTTTGACTGGCTAAGCTGTTAGCAACACCGAAGGACAGGGACCCGTAACCAAGGAGGATGCGGATACTGTGCAGAAGGGCAGATTGCACAATACCCTGTGACGACCTGATAGTCCAGGGCGTCAGAACAGCATCTCTGGAGATTGGTGAGTTTTAAAAACTTTTTATTTTAAATGAACGTCATTTATTCTGGAGCGTATTTCACGGATCACACCATGGTGTGGTCTGTGGGTCCAAGCGGAACACACGGACACGCGTATGCGCCGTACGGAAACACATCAGTGAGAAATCATTGATGTGTGCGCAGACCTATTGATTTTAATGAGTCTGCGCATGTCTGTGATTCTGGTACGTATAAAAACTGTCACATGCGTACCAGAATCACTGACGTGTGAAGGAGGCCTTACATAGCAAAAACCTGCTAACAGATTCCCTTTAAGAACTCTTGTGATATTCAATGAAGTGTGGGGCCACTCTGCAGATTGTAGGGTGTAGGGTGTTTGGGAGAAGAATTTACCCCATAAGACCTAAAGTGGATGACTATTGTACATTTTAGATAGTTACTGCCTTTCCAATAAAGTGGATCCTGGAGAAGACATGGCCAACATAAGAAGAGAAGGACTGTACAACATTACTCAATATATAGAGTCAAGAAACAAGTCTGCATTGCTTTTGATGGAAGATGGTCTTTAAGAAAACAAAAACTAATGGGTAAAAAAAATCATAGTGAAGACATCATGCAAAGAAATTTATTTAAGCAACGCTTTTAGGACACAGCACAAAAGACTAGACATTGACTTTCCACAACTGGTAACTTTTATCTGCCATTTCACACATCTAACCGGATAAGACATTGCATGCAGATCGTCTTAGCTCCTAAGGACGTTCCTTCTTATCTATCCACATTCTTCAGCCTCAGAACTTTTCATGTAGATATTACATTCCAGACTGAGCTCATTTCACACTCGGCCTTCATTTCTAGATTGGGTCTCTCTGTGTATGACACGAGGACTAGCAATATGCAAAATAACAAGAAATGCAAAACTTTCCGATACAACTCTGCAATTATTTCAAGTCAAGGTCAAACTGCTAAGTATTAATAATGGTAGGCACAACAACGCTTAATGTAGGGGATTCTTCAGGGAGTGTCGAGAAATTGGTTAATGTTGGAAGGGTCTTGCATGACCCCAGCAACAGTGCTGTCATGTGACTAGAAACGAGCTGCTATTTGATTTATGTGATGGGGCAGAACGATTGCGGTTGCAGGTATCGCAACCGCGACCGGGCTCGGGGGTGCAAGGGGCCCGGTGGCCCCAGCCCCTGCTTCAGCTGCATGTGCATCTGAGGCTGCACATCCAGCTGAAATGCATAGCAGTTCCCTTTACTGTGATACACCCTGCCAGGCAAACAGAAGGCGGCAGCTTTCATTTGCGTCCCAGTGACTGAGGGTGGCGCATAGCTTTAACGTCATGCGTTGCAATAGCACCGACACTGATGAAAACTGCCAACCACGGTGTTCTGGCTACACAGGAGGACGCTACACAACGTGGGAGCCAGGGAGGGTAAGTACAATGTTGTTTTTTGCACTAGACAGAGCGGACACATATTTACCAGGATGGGGACATATATACCAGGAGACGGACAATAAATACCAGAAAGGGGACAGCATATACCAGAAAAGGGACAGCATACTGTATACACCAGGAGAGCCCCAGGAGGGGGACAGTAGACACAAGCAGTGGGACATGAGATACCAGGAGGGGGACAGTAGATACCAGGAGGGGGAACAATATATACCAGGAGGGGCCCAGTATGGGGACATATATACCAGGATGGTGACATACATACCAGAATGGGGATATATATACCAGGATGGGAACCTTTTTACCAGGATGGCGTTTTAAATACACCAGGATGTGGGCTAGAATGGGTAACACATATACTAGGATGGGGGACATATATACCAGGATGAGGGAGATATATGCCAGGATGGGGGACATACCTATCAGGATGGGGGACATACCAGGATGGGGCATATATACCAGGATGGGGGACATATTTACCAGGAAGAAGCCTAGGATGGGGCACATTAGAATAGGAGGGGGGTAACTCGTATGTCTTTATAGGATTTAGAACGCTAAATCTATACATACATATACATACATCTGACCAACATAAGGGGGGGCAGGTCCAAATTTTGCACCCAGGGTCCATCAAACTCTAGTTACGCCACTCAATGGGGGCCATTTTTTTTACAGTCTTGGAGAACCTCTTTAAGCAGTAGAGAAGCCTTTAGGTCCCCCAGGATACTACCTTTGCATCAAAAAGACAAATCGGAAAACAATCAGCTGACCCCTAATGGATCTGACCCCTATGAATCTGCCTAGCATCTGACTCCTACGGAGGTGAAATAAATTTCCTAATTAAAAGGCCATACAATTTTGCAGTGTCAAAAACTCCTTAACATCCCATACTCTGCGACCTGAATCAGTCTAATGGGGATTCAGCACATTAAATATACAAACCAAACTTTTTTTTTTTCCAAAAAGTCTCACTTTTGTGAAAGTGATAATTAAAATGAGAATTGAGAAAGTTCTGCAGTGCAGTTGTGGGCACGATATCATTTTGACAGTTTTATTAAGCGTTGAAATTTTCATTAGAATTTTGTAGATGCTTTTGCAAAGCCTTTTCATTTGTGTTGCAAAAATCCACAAGGACTTGCAAAGGAAATTAATATTCTCAATTTGTTAAATGTTAAAAGAACATCTTGCCACAATTAGTGCCAAGGCCTGCATTTATGTGGGAGCATATTTCATACACTTCTGTGACTTTTATAGAAGGCTATATTTAATTACAGCTGGAATTGTATATTCTGAAGATTATGATGTATTACCCTATAACATTGGCGGCTAATATTGTACTTATCTTAAAGGGAAGGTATCGTCAAAAAAATAAAAATGTTCAATAACTGAAAAAATGTAAAGTAATAATGTTTTAATGTTTTGTTTAAATATTATTATTTGTTTTTAATTGAGCAAAATATAAAAAAAAATATTAAAAAGTTTGATATTTTCCACTGTTAAACACTAGGGGGAGCAGCTGCTGAAATCCTACAGAAATCTCACTGTATAAAAAGCTCACATTACAGCCTGCAGTAAAGTGGGCAGAGTCTGCTCTCCTGTGTGTGATGGCACGCCTCCCCCCTCCCAATCTGAGTGTTTACAACAGATAACAGAGAATGACATGTAGGGACACAGTTCACAGCCATTTTGTTGATGACCACAAATGTCTAAAGTGTCACCAAGGACAGCAGGAGTATCACACAGGATAGGATTAGATACACGACTCAGCAGACAGTATCACACAGGATAGGATTAGATACACGGCTCAGCAGACAGTATCACACAGGAGAAGATTAGATACACAGCTCAGCAGACAGTATCACACAGGAGAGGATTAGATACACAGCTCAGCAGACAGTATCACACAGGAGAGGATTAGATACACAGCTGTTTTTAGCACATTTTTACATATAGAACTAGTGTTATGGTTGTATAGGTGCTTGTCTCCCAATACAAAATATATAATTTTGTAGAAATCCGATGTGCCAGTCATCAAAAATTTTATCAAAGAAGCCATATGCAAATGAGGCTGGAAGTGCTCAGGGCGTGTGATTGCAGTTATACTGCTTTTCTCCCTTTCATTATGCCCTGGTGCCATCTACCTCTCACTGACTGACAGCTTTGATTTTACATCATACCAATTTGCTGGGAATGATGAAAATGAAAGCGCACACAGCCTCTGTCAGGGCCGGGCCCTACCCAGCTCACGGGCCCCATAGCAGTGGCATGGCCTGCCTCTATTGACGGTACGCCACTTACCATAGGTGACCTGCAGCAGTCAATTGCAATTGCATATGAACCTTGCACCACCTCCCAAGTTTGAAAGTCAGGAAAGTGTGACAAATACTGTAGCACACATAGTGCACTTGATTTCTGTTTTACACTAATTGTCCCTAACTCTTCCCAGTCCTTTCTATGCGCCTAGACAGAGATATTGCCCTTCGCGTAAGTCCATTAGGGTTCACCCACAGTATGGTGTGAGAGAAATACAGTCCTTCTATGCTTCTTGATCTCCAAACTAATAAGATTAGTTTTACAAGCGCTCAGGAAATTAATACAGAACAGACATGCTTTGCGGTATACCCAAAGAATTCTCCTTTATTAGTACATGTGACCAGTTTATATAAGGTCAGGGACAAAGGTCTTGTCCCTCTGAAGCATGCAACAATAAGTGCAGTAGGGGTGTGAAACTTCCTCTCCCATCAGTTTTACCTGAACCCTATGACATAATTCAATTATAAGACAAGACAAGATGGTTTCTTTAAGAACAAAATGGATTCTATTCGCTCACAATGGTACTCCCTTCCCCTTTCATATCCTCATAGTGGCCCCCACACGCAGTTGAATGCAACTATAAGCATTCTTCACACAAACAGCATGAAGCCCTCCCAGTACATTCCCCTATACACAGTATAATGCCCCCTACAGTACATTCCCCTACACACAGTATAATGCCCCCTACAGTACATTCCCCTATACACAGTATAATTCCCCCTACAGTACATTCCCCTATACACAGTATAATGCCCCCTACAGTACATTCCCCTACACACAGTAAAATGCCCCCTACAGTACATTCCCCTATACACAGTATAATGCCCCCTACAGTACATTCCCCTACACACAGTAAAATGCCCCCTACAGTACATTCCCCTATACACAGTATAATGCCCCCTACAGTACATTCCCCTATACACAGTATAATTCCCCCTACAGTACATTCCCCTATACACAGTATAATGCCCCCTACAGTACATTCCCCTATACACAGTATAATGCCCCCTACAGTACATTCCCCTATACACAGTATAATGCCCCCTACAGTACATTCCCCTACACACAGTATAATGCCCCCTACAGTACATTCCCCTACACACAGTATAATGCCCCCTACAGTACATTCCCCTATACACAGTATAATGCCCCCTACAGTACATTCCCCTATACACAGTATAATGCCCCCTACAGTACATTCCCCTACACACAGTAAAATGCCCCCTACAGTACATTCCCCTATACACAGTATAATTCCCCCTACAGTACATTCCCCTATACACAGTATAATGCCCCCTACAGTACATTCCCCTACACACAGTATAATGCCCCCTACAGTACATTCCCCTATACACAGTATAATTCCCCCTACAGTACATTCCCCTATACACAGTATAATTCCCCCTACAGTACATTCCCCTATACACAGTATAATTCCCCCTACAGTACATTCCCCTATACACAGTATAATGCCCCCTACAGTACATTCCCCTATACACAGTATAATGCCCCCTACAGTACATTCCCCTATACACAGTATAATGCCCCCTACAGTACATTCCCCTATACACAGTATAATGCCCCCTACAGTACATTCCCCTATACACAGTATAATTCCCCCTACAGTACATTCCCCTATACACAGTATAATGCCCCCTACAGTACATTCCCCTATACACAGTATAATGCCCCCTACAGTACATTCCCCTATACACAGTATAATGCCCCCTACAGTACATTCCCCTATACACAGTATAATGCCCCCTACAGTACATTCCCCTATACACAGTATAATTCCCCCTACAGTACATTCCCCTATACACAGTATAATGCCCCCTACAGTACATTCCCCTATACACAGTATAATGCCCCCTACAGTACATTCCCCTATACACAGTATAATGCCCCCTACAGTACATTCCCCTATACACAGTATAATTCCCCCTACAGTACATTCCCCTATACACAGTATAATGCCCCCTACAGTACATTCCCCTATACACAGTATAATGCCCCCTACAGTACATTCCCCTATACACAGTATAATGCCCCCTACAGTACATTCCCCTATACACAGTATAATTCCCCCTACAGTACATTCCCCTATACACAGTATAATGCCCCCTACAGTACATTCCCCTATACACAGTATAATGCCCCCTACAGTACATTCCCCTATACACAGTATAATGCCCCCTACAGTAGATTTCCTCCCAACCCCTCACACAATATGTTACCTCCACAGTCAACACACACAAGGTATGATGCGCACACTACACTGTTCCCATCACTCTTAAGGGCACTTTACACACAGCGACATCGCTAGCGATGTCGCTGGTGAAAGCACCGACCCCTGTCAGTTGTGCGTCATGGGCAAATCGCTGCCCGTGGTGCACAACATTGCTAACACCCGTCACACGGACTTACCTGCCTAGCGACGTCGCTGTGGCCGGCAAACCGCCTCCTTTGTAAGGGGGGGTTCGTGCGGCATCACAGCGGCGTCACTAAGCGGCCACCCAATAGAAGTGGAGGGGCGGAGATGAGCGGCCGTAACATCCCGCCCACCTCCTTCATTCCTCATTGCGGGCGGCCGCAGGTACGGTGATGTTCCTCGTCCTGCGGTGTCACACATAGCAATGTGTGCTGCTGCAGGAACGACGAACAATCTGCGTCCTGCAACAGCAACAATATTTGAGATTAGAACGACGTGTCAACGATCAATGATATGGTGAGTATTTTTGATCATTAACGGTCGTTCCTGCGTTTCACACGCAACGACGTCGCTAACGAGGCCGGATGTGCGTCACGAATTCCATGACCCCAATGACATCTCGTTACCGATGTCGTTGCGTGTAAAGTGACCTTTAGGTCCACCACACACAATATGATGTCTCCATAACACCTACACAAGGAATAAAGCCTACCTAGACCCTCGCAATGTCTCCACAACCTCCCATGTACAATATATGTGTCGCGGGCGGAGGAGGGGACGCTGCGCTCTCCCACTGCTCGGGTCGGGCTGCCGCTGCTGCTGCGGCCGCTGCTGCTGCTCGGTGGTGGCTCGAGCAGTGGACCGGATCCCGGGGACTCGAGCGGCGCTCCTCGCCCGTAAGTGAAAAGGGGGATGATTGGTTGTGGGGGTTTTGATTATGGATATTGTCCGTGACGCCACCCACGGTTGTGGTGATTTGGTGACACCACCGCTGCTCTGAACGGGGATCCCGGGAGTGGTGACAGGGAGCAGCTGAGTTGTTATTTCTCCCCTCCGTGGGTAGGGGGCTGGTTGTCCCGGGGCCCGGTGATGGGGTAGGGCTGGATGGCAGGCGGGTTGTGGGGCCTGGTGAGGTGCAGGGTCGCAGGCAAATTCACGGCAACTCCTAGCCTTGCCGGGGTCCGAAAAGCCCCTGCCAATGGTGCTGGCTTCTCCTTGTGTACCGGTCCGGTACCACCGGGCCACCGCCCGTCCATGGTCCTTACGGCAAACTCCGATAGGCCACTCCTGCAGACGGTCACCACCGTCTGCCAACTTTGCTGCTCCGTCCGGGCCACACACCCGGACTCACTTTTGTCTGCTCTCTTGCCACTTCACTACTGCTCACTTTCCCTCCTTCCACTTTCACTGTCAAAACTCAACTGCTCCTTTTCCCTCCTCCAGGACTGTGAACTCCTCGGTGGGTGGAGACCAACCGCCTGGCTCCACCCACTGGTGTGGACATCAGCCCCTGGGGAAGGCAACAAGGGTTTTGTGTCTGGCTTAGATGTGCCTAACCGGGGTGTAGGGTGTGGTGGTGTAGTTACCTGTGGCCCCTGGCTTGTCCAGGGCGCCACATATGTTCCACACACACTTCATTAATCCAATCCCAGTATTATGCCCCCACAGAACATTACCTAAAAGAGAGTATGATGCCTGCAGTCACCCACACAGAAAGTTTCTCCCTCACAGTATGATGCCACAGTGGCCTCCTCAACTGTCTACACAGAAAGAGCCCTGCCATAGTCACCCTCACAAAGTATGAAGCTCCCAAAGCTCTCTACACACAGTATGATGCCACTATATCATACATACAATATGATCCCCCCACAAAGGACTCCCACAATATCCCTACAAAAAATGATGCCCACAACAATCCTGTCACAGACATTATAATGCTCTCCCCACAGCATATTTCCCCACAGACAGGATGATGCTTCCACAGCTGTCTACACACACTATCATGCCCCTACATCTCCACACAGTATGATGCCTCCACATTTGCCACAACTGTCTCGTAACCCAGTATGATGACAAGTTCAGTCCCCCCCACACACAATTTAAAACATCCACAGTCCCACAACACAGTATGATGGCCCCATATTGGCCCCAACTGTCTCCTAACATAGTATGATGCCAAGTTCAGCCCCCCCACACAATATCATACCTCCACAGTCCCACAACACAGTATGATGGCCCCATATTGGCCCCAACTGTCTCCTAACATAGTATGATGCCAAATTCAGCCCCCACACAATATAATACCTCCACGGTCTCACAACACAGTATGATAGCCCCACATTGGCCACAATTGTCTCCTAACACAGTATGATGCTCAGTGCAGTCCCTCCCAACACACACAATATAATACCGGCACAGTCCCACAACACAGTATGATGCCCCCCACAGTCCCTCCAATACTGTATAATGCTACCCATTGACAATGCCTCAGCATCTCTTGACTGTCCATCATGTTATTTCTATACAGTGCTGCTGTTGCTTGGGATGACAGTGCTGGCTCTACATAGCAAGATATCTACTTGCCCATCCCATCATATTTTATACTGTGCGGTTGCTGCCATTGTCATTGCCAATGGACAAAGCCACAGATTTTCTGCCATACATTGTGTTCTACAGCTATAGTTTACTGCTGCAGCCAGTGCTTGTCCTACACAGCAGGACGTCTCCTTTCTCATTCATTCCATCATATCCTATACTGTGCCGTTGCTGCTGCTGCTGCTGTTGCATTTCTTGCCTGTCCATTTATTTCTATAGTATAATAAACCTGAAACTGCTCCAAAAAAGTCAGTGGTCCCATAGTGCTAATTTAGCAGGTAGTAATAATAAGCCCAAGAGAGAGAATCTCAACGATTCTAGTGGAACTGAGTGAGGTGCAATACCAGACACAGCCAACAGGGATGAGAGGAGCTGTTACTTTACTCTGCAACGTTCGCATTAAGGACAATGTATGCTTATATAACATCTCTCCTATCCCAATTATAACCACTTTCTTTGTCTATAGATCACGTGAACATCTTGGCAAAAGTAGCATTCTCCTTTTTGGGCTGGTATGCGGCATGATGCCAGACGTATTCACTTTAAATGCAAGCTTTCTTCAGGTCTTATAAAATCACTACATACTCTGTAGATAAAAAAAGTAACAAAGTCTGGAACACCTCCAGAATTGGATTCGACTACTGAAGCTGCCAACACATCTCACCTCTGCTAAGTTAAAAAGGGATGAAAAGTAAAATGTGGGTGCTGAAATATGGCTATGTCTTTTCCCCTGCAATAGTAAAACATGATAGTCAACTTTTTTTTTACTAGGGGATAAATACCCCTGTAAATATTATAAATTCTTACTTTTATGCTACAATTTTTGTTTTAGTCACTGGGTAAATTAATTGCACTACTTATCCTCTTCTGATCCTAAGATAAAGCCCATATTGTAATGCAAAAAATGCATTTATCATTCTGCAGGCTTCAGAGCTGAAATCACACAGGCATACCTCCCAACTTTTCAAGAAAGGAAAGAGGGACAAAGTATGCGGCGCGCTGGGCGCGCCGCGGCAAATTTTGGCCACGCCCCTAGCCACACCCCTAGCCACACCCATTTAGCAGTAAGGGTCATTCAGCAGATGCCCCGGACTGTTCATTCATATTTATAGCAGTCAGAATTTTTTTATATTTCTATGTGTCACTATATGACATGTTGCTTATTTGTGCCTATCAATCCGTGTTCACACGTTGCATAAATTCTGTTTCTTTTTGTTTCTGTCTGCACCAAACTACACAATAACAATCTTCTCTGTTTTTTTGGTTCAGATGTGAATCTGCGTTTTTAAGTGTTTTTATCGTACAGAGAAGCTTTTTCCTGCATTTTTTAAGCTCCACCACATAGAAACCTCCAGAGAAACCCCCCCCCCCGAAAACCGCAGAATTCAGCGGCGTCTTTTCATGGAATCACATCCACTTTACTTGGACAATTACACACAGCAGAATAAATGTGCAAAGAAACAGCAGAAAAAAATGCAGCATTTACACTACATGTGAATATGGACTAATTGTCCAAGCAAAGTGGATGAGACGTCCTGAAATCTCCGCTCCTGGTGCGTGGAAAGATGCCGCTGAACTGTGCGGATTTGGTGTTTCTTTCTTTATAAGCTTCAGGATTCACATCAGCAACAAACATGTATCAAATAAGGGGAACAATGCATAAAAAATACCGCAAACACGCAATAATCAGAGAACATTGTTATTGCACTCGTGGCGCGGACACCTGCAGAAAAAATGCCGCATTTACGCTATGTGTGAACACGGCCTCAGTGATCCATTTTTATTACATTTTTTATGGGTTTTAATAAAGAAAAATAATAAATTGCGCCTTTTTTTTTCCCCGCCATTTACCGATCCCCATAAATATCCTGATCGCTGTGTTGTTCAGGTCATTACGATTACAGGGACACCAAATATGTCCATGTTATTTGCTGATTTGTGATGTTTATTATTTTATAAAAAAGTGCAATAAAATTACATTATTCTATTTTTTTGTATTATTTTTAGTAACTTTATTACAAGAAAAAAAAATCCTCTTTTCCTCTCCCTCCAGAATACAGGAGATAGAGATGCTGCTCTGTACAATGTAGCTATGTCCTGTGTAATCTGCTGTGTAAGAGGCTGCATTGTAGGTTCATTTATGTGAAATCCTCCCTCTGACATCATCAATCCTAGTGGCTCAACAGCTAGAGCAGCTAGGAAAGCCAGGAGGTTGCTGGACACAAGTTTTGAACGTTGCTGGTTTGAATCCAAGGTGGTGAAGATAAAAAAAAAAAAAAAATTGTATTTGTATTTTTTTCCTCATTTCTTTATAGTAGTTTTATGGGAACAAATGAATCTGACTCTTTCACCAACATTGAGATACAGTATTTATCTATCCCTCTATCTATCTATCTCTATCCCTCTATCTATCTATCTATGATTCTATCTCTCTATCTATCTATCTATCTATGATTCTATCTCTCTATCTATCTATCTATCTAGCTATCTATGATTATATCCCTCTATCTATCTATGATTCTATCTCTATCTATCTATTATCTGTCGTGTATCTATATATCCCTCTATCATCCATCCCTCTATCATCCATCCATCCCACTATCATCCATCCCTCCCTCTATCCCTCCCTCTATCTCTCCATTCATCCCTCCATTCATCCCTCCATTCATCCCTCTATCCCTACCTCTATCCCTCCATTCATCCATCCATCCCCCCATTCATCCCTCCATTCATCCCTCTATCATCCATCCATCCCTCCCTCTATCCCTCCATTCATCCCTCCCTCTATCCCTCCATTCATCCCTCTATCATCCATCCATCCCTCCCTCTATCCCTCCATTCATCCCTCTATCATCCATCCATCCATCCCTCTATCCCTCCATTCATCCCTCTATCATCCATGCATCCATCCCTCCCTCTATCCCTCCATTCATCCCTCTATCATCCATCCATTCCTCCCTCTATCCCTCCATTCATCCCTCAATTCATCCCTCTATCATCCATCTATCCCTCCATTCATCCCTCTATCCCTCCATTCATCCCTCCTTCTATCCCTCCATTCATCCCTCTATCATCCATCCATCCCTCCTTTCATCCCTCTATCCCTCCATTCATCCCTTCATTCATCCCTCTATCATCCATTCATCCCTCCCTCTATCCCTCCTTTCATCCCTCTATCCCTTCATTCATCCCTCCTTCTATCCCTCCATTCATCCCTCCATTCATCCCTCTATCATCCATCCATTCCTCCCTCTATCCCTCCATTCATCCCTCAATTCATCCCTCTATCATCCATCCATCCCTGCCTCTATCCCTCCATTCATCCCTCTATCCCTCCATTCATCCCTCTCTCTATCCCTCCATTCATCCCTCTATCTCTCCATTCATCCCTCCTTCTATCCCTCCATTCATCCCTCCATTCATCCCTCTATCATCCATCCATCCCTCTATCCCTCCATTCATCCCTTCATTCATCCCTCTATCATCCATTCATCCCTCCCTCTATCCCTCCTTTCATCCCTCTATCCCTCCATTCATCCCTCCTTCTATCCCTCCATTCATCCCTCCATTCATCCCTCTATCATCCATCCATTCCTCCCTCTATCCCTCCATTCATCCCTCAATTCATCCCTCTATCATCCATCCATCCCTGCCTCTATCCCTCCATTCATCCCTCTATCCCTCCATTCATCCCTCCCTCTATCCCTCCATTCATCCCTCTATCTCTCCATTCATCCCTCCTTCTATCCCTCCATTCATCCCTCCATTCATCCCTCTATCATCCATCCATCCCTCCCTCTATCCCTCCATTCATCCCTTCATTCATCCCTCTATCATCCATTCATCCCTCCATTCATCCCTCCTTCTATCCCTCCATTCATCCCTCCATTCATCCCTCCCTCTATCCCTCCATTCATCCCTCAATTCATCCCTCTATCATCCATCCATCCCTGCCTCTATCCCTCCATTCATCCCTCTATCCCTCCATTCATCCCTCCCTCTATCCCTCCATTCATCCCACTATCCCTCCATCCTTCTATCCCTCCATTCATCCCTCTATCATCCATCCATCCCTCCCTCTATCCCTCCATTCATCCCTCTATCATCCATCTATCCCTGCCTCTATCCCTCCATTCATCCCTCCCTCTATCCCTCCATTCATCCCTCTATCATCCATCCATCCCTCCTTCTATCCCTCCATTCATCCCTTCATTCATCCCTCTATCATCCATTCATCCGTCTATCCCTCCATTCATCCCTCCGTCTATCCCTCCATTCATCCCTCCATTCATCCCTCTATCATCCATCCATTCCTCCCTCTATCCCTCCATTCATCCCTCAATTCATCCCTCTATCATCCATCCATCCCTCCCTCTATCCCTCCATTCATCCCTCTATCCCTCCATTCATCCCTCTATCATCCATCCCTCCCTCTATCCCTCCATTCATCCCTTCATTCATCCCTCTATCATCCATTCATCCCTCCCTCTATCCCTCCTTTCATCCCTCTATCCCTCCATTCATCCCTCCTTCTATCCCTCCATTCATCCCTCCATTCATCCCTCTATCATCCATCCATTCCTCCCTCTATCCCTCCATTCATCCCTCAATTCATCCCTCTATCATCCATCCATCCCTGCCTCTATCCCTCCATTCATCCCTCTATCCCTCCATTCATCCCTCCCTCTATCCCTCCATTCATCCCTCTATCTCTCCATTCATCCCTCCTTCTATCCCTCCATTCATCCCTCCATTCATCCCTCTATCATCCATCCATCCCTCCCTCTATCCCTCCATTCATCCCTTCATTCATCCCTCTATCATCCATTCATCCGTCTATCCCTCCATTCATCCCTCCGTCTATCCCTCCATTCATCCCTCCATTCATCCCTCTATCATCCATCCATTCCTCCCTCTATCCCTCCATTCATCCCTCAATTCATCCCTCTATCATCCATCCATCCCTCCCTCTATCCCTCCATTCATCCCTCTATCCCTCCATTCATCCCTCTATCATCCATCCCTCCCTCTATCCCTCCATTCATCCCTTCATTCATCCCTCTATCATCCATTCATCCCTCCCTCTATCCCTCCTTTCATCCCTCTATCCCTCCATTCATCCCTCCTTCTATCCCTCCATTCATCCCTCCATTCATCCCTCTATCATCCATCCATTCCTCCCTCTATCCCTCCATTCATCCCTCAATTCATCCCTCTATCATCCATCCATCTCTGCCTCTATCCCTCCATTCATCCCTCTATCCCTCCATTCATCCCTCCCTCTATCCCTCCATTCATCCCTCTATCTCTCCATTCATCCCTCCTTCTATCCCTCCATTCATCCCTCCATTCATCCCTCTATCATCCATCCATCCCTCCCTCTATCCCTCCATTCATCCCTTCATTCATCCCTCTATCATCCATTCATCCCTCCCTCTATCCCTCCTTTCATCCCTCTATCCCTCCATTCATCCCTCCTTCTATCCCTCCATTCATCCCTCCATTCATCCCTCCCTCTATCCCTCCATTCATCCCTCAATTCATCCCTCTATCATCCATCCATCCCTGCCTCTATCCCTCCATTCATCCCTCTATCCCTCCATTCATCCCTCCCTCTATCCCTCCATTCATCCCACTATCCCTCCATCCTTCTATCCCTCCATTCATCCCTCTATCATCCATCCATCCCTCCCTCTATCCCTCCATTCATCCCTCTATCATCCATCTATCCCTGCCTCTATCCCTCCATTCATCCCTCCCTCTATCCCTCCATTCATCCCTCTATCATCCATCCATCCCTGCCTCTATCCCTCCATTCATCCCTCCCTGTATCCCTCCATTCATCCCTCTATCATCCATCCATCCCTCCCTCTATCCCTCCCTCTAGCCCTCCATTCATCCCTCCATCCATCTTTGCAGCTGAATAACCTGCTTCTCGTGTCTGACCTGCAGTATATAGGTCAAGATAACAAAATCTTCCTATTGGTTTCAATAGAGGCAGTAGCTCAGTGGTTAGAGCTGCTGCCTTTGAAACAATGACTCACAGCTCCACGAGTTCGAGTCCCGGCCGCCCTGAAAATCCAGAGCCGATGATAATTTAATTTAATTTATTCACTCCACTGAGGGGAGGAGCCGGGACATCAGCTGTGAGCCGCGGGAGTGCGGGACAGCCCTGATAAATCGTGCAAGTCCCGCAGAATCCGGGACGGTTGGGAGGTATGACACAGGTCATACATGACTTGTAGATGCTATAATGCATCAAATGCCCTGTGATCAACTATGACCACAGAGGATTGTGTATGCTAAATTCATACTTGGCAATTTTTTGAAGCTGGCATCTCAGAGAGCAAGAATTTTGTGGGGAATTTTGGGTTATAACCACACCTCCTTTATAGGCCATACCCTCTACACCAGTTGCCCACCCTTTCCACGATCAGTTCTTACTCCCAACCTTGGGCACTGCTCTTCCAGCTTCTAAGCCAGAAGAAATCTTTCCAAATGGCTGATTTTCAGATAATTTTAGCAGAGTCCATGAGATTTTCCTACTCTTTCAGGAAGTTGGGAGGTCGCCCTTTTTCTCTTTGACCACCTTGATGTTCTGGGGGAGTTATCAAAACTAAGCCAGTGTCATGCCGCGTGCAGCGTAACACAAAGAGAAAACCAGGGAAATGGTAAAAGAAGGCCCTGGCGATAGGGAGAGAAGAGGTGTCACCACTTCATGCTCACCCGTGACTGATCACAGCACTTCCTAAAGTCTAAAGACAGATCCTTCTCTATGCACCATCACGTGCCTAGGCCCTCACTGACCCTGAAGTTACCCTGACTAATGGTAGCGCAGCAGGACATTAGTCCCATTACTACAATAAAACAATCCAAGTAAGGTAAGACAAACAGATGGTCAAAGACACAAAAAAAACACTTAGTTTCTTCAGCAGGAAACTTTACAGCTGCAACTGAAACGACACATCAGCTTCTCCAAAAACTGGCTCCTTCAAAGTGGTCAGTATAGAAGATCTATTACCCGCATGGACAAACAGGTGGGCAAAGACACAAAAAAGCACTCCTTGGTCTCTTCAGTAGGAAACTTCACAGCTGCAACTGAAACAACACCTCAGCTTCTCCAGAAACTGTCTCTTTCAAAGTGATGAGTATAGAAGATCTATCACTCATATGGAGTAAAGCCAGGAGTGGATATACAGTATCTAGCAGAAGGGTGTGATGACAAAATGTTGCAGCCGTGATTAAGGCTGTGAGTATTCTCAGACAGAAGGGAATGAGTCATTAACCCTTTCAGCATCAAATAAAAGTAAATCCATTTCAATACAAGATGTAACCTGCGGATGTGACGCACTTGTGACAACCAGGATGAAAAAACATAGATAAAGTTGCTGTTAATGGTTTAATCAAGATCAGTTGATTCCATATAGTAGAGTTTAGTGGAACATTTTGGGCCATATTCAAACCTCGTTTACAAGCCACGACTGGTATGCTATTTTACTCCCGAGCTCCTGAGCCAGAAGAAACTCTTCAACCTCTTCTGGATGGCTGATTTTCGGACCGATTCGGCAGGGACCAGTTCAAGAGGTCTCTCCTTTTTCAGGGATCCTCCTGCATCTTCGGCAAGAGTTACCAAGAATTGTTCAATTGCCATAAATCGATGGTCTAAATATCAACGATCATAGGTAGGAAAGCATGTTCCTATTAGCAGTTCCATTCAGATTTGTAGATTCCACATGTGTAAAAGGAGCGACGCTGATCTCTTTATTTGGTCGATTAGAATACATTATTTTCTCAAGCATCGGGCTTCTTGATATTGTGTACTGTGTGTATCCACCTTTGCGTGGTCTTGGCATTTGGAAATCTGACCCTTATGCAATTACCAAGTCTAGCAATTATTTTCCCTTTTTTGCAATAGTGTTGTTCATTAAAATGTTCTCCTGTTGGGATGCAGAAAACAATCAGATGGCAGAACCGTAATAAATTATTTACACTGAATAAATCAGACGTAAGGGTCTACAAGATATAATGATGCCCGCAGCTAATATTTCATTACTTGTGATTCCGAGGACACTACCTAAGAAAGTGCTGCACATTGTAGGAGACCTAAGAGCTTCTGCTCCAAGTCATGGTAAGGTAAGATTAATGTACGGCTCATGTTCAAATCTGGCAGGGCTTCCATCGAGGTTTCTACTTTACCTCTGAATGCCTCCATTTTCATACATATTTTTGTTTGTTAAATTCATATATTGGACCCAGAGCAATGTCTTCTGTTAGACCCCAAGGACAAGAAAGCTTCTATTCTGCATTTGATCTTTTTTGTACTTTCCTGTCTAATTCAATGTAAGTCCAATAGCAAAAAAAATTGCAGCATGCTCCTTTTGGTGCTTTATGTCCAGGGCTTTCCATTCCTAGAGGCATTGTGGCTAGAGGAGATGCCTCTGTACATGCATATGACTTCAGTTCTGCTGTGAAAGCTTCATGAAAAAGGCCTCAGAGAAAAAGTGCTCTTGTTTCCTAAAGAAACCATGCAATATCCACTTCAAAGCCTATATTCTATGAACAAGACTGGTGGTTGACTGTACATTCAACTCAATAGACCAAAAATAACACCATATTTCATAGAATCATAGAATGTTAGGGTTGAAAGAGGCCACTTGGGTCATCATCTCCATCTTCAACCTCCTGCCTAATGAAGGAGTCACTAAACCATCTTAGACAAATGTCTGTCCAGCCTATGTTTGAAGGCTTCCATTGAAGGAGAACTCACCACCTCTCGTGGAAGCCTGTTCCACTCATTGATCACTTTCACTGTCAAAAAGTTTTTTCTAATATCTAATCTGTATCTTCTCCCTTACAATTTCATTCCATTGCTTCTTTTTTTTCCATGTGCAATTGAGAATAAGGATAATCCCTCTATACTGTGACATCCCTTCAGATATTTGTAGACCGCTATTAAGTCTCCTTTTTGTCTTCTTTTCTCAGATCCTTTAACTGTTCCTCTGTTCCTCGTAGGACATAGTTTGCAGTACGCTCACCATCCTGGTAGCTCTTCTCTGAATTTGCTCCAATTTTTCAATCTTCTTTTAAAATGTGGTGCCCAGAGCTGGACCCAATATTTCATATGGGGTCTGACCAAAGAAGAATAGAGGGTGATAATTACTTCATGTGATCTAGACTCTATGCTTCCCTTAATACATCCCAAAACTGTGTTTGACTTTTTTTGCTGCTGCATCACACTGTTGACTCATATGCAGCCTGTGATCTATTAGTATACCCAAGTCTTCTTCACAAGTACTGTTGCTTAGTTGTATTCCTCTCATTCTGTAGATGTTATTGTTTTTCTTGCCCAGATGTAGAATTTGCATTTTTCTTTGTTAAATACTATTCTGTTAGTCACTGTCAATTGTTCCAGTTCATCTAGATCCTTCTGAATCCTTTCCCTGTCTTCTCTAGAGTTAAGGCCCCGTCACACTAAGCAACATCGCTAGCAACATCGCTGGTAACGGACAACTTTTGTGACGTTGCTAGCGATGTCGCTGTGTGTGACATCCAGCAACAACCTGGCCCCTGCTGTGAGGTCGTTGGTTGTTGCTGAATGTCCTGGGCCATTTTTTAGTTGTTGCTGTCCCGCTGTGAAGCACAGATCGCTGTGTGTGACAGCGAGACAGCAACAACTAATGTGCAGTGAGCAGGGAGCCAGCTTCTGCTGAGGCTGGTAACCAATGTAAACATCGGGTAACCAAGAAGCCCTGTCCTTGGTTACCCGATATTTACCTTTGATACCAGCCTCCTCCGCTCTCACTGTCAGTGCCGGCTCCTGCTCTGTGCACATGTAGCTGCAGCACACATCAGGTAATTAACCCGATGTGTGCTGTAACTAGGAGAGCAAGGAGCCAGCGCTAAGCATTGTGCGCTGCTCCCTGCTCTGTGCACATTTAGCTGCAGCACACATCGGGTTAATTAACCTGATGTGTGCTGTAACTAGGAGACTGGGGGCTGGTCACTGGTTGCTGGTGAGCTCACCAGCAACTCGTGTAGCCACGCTCCAGCGATCCCTGCCAGGTCAGGTTGCTGGTGGGATCGCTGGAGCGTCGCAGTGTGACAGCTCACCAGCAACCTCCTAGCAACTTACCAGCGATCCCTATCGTTGTTGGGATCGCTGGTAAGTTGCTTAGTGTGACTGGACCTTTAGCTATCGCTCCTAGCTTTGCATTGTCTGCAAATTTGATTAGTTATCTTACAGTTCCTCTTATTCAGATCATTTAAAAAAATATTGATCAACAGTGGGGCCAAGACAGAACCTTGTGGTACGCCACTTGAAACACTCTTCTAGTTGGATGTGCGGCCATTAACATTCTTTGATTACAATCATTGATCCAGTTATCAATCCACCTAACTGTAGCCTTTTCCATCCTATACTTGGTCATTTTTTCAATAATGATAGTATGAGATACTTTATCAAATGCTTTACTGAAGTTGAGATATACTATATCTACCAAATTTGCGTGATCCACTCAGTAATTCCATCATAGAAGGAAATTAGATTAGTCTGGCATGACTTTTTTGCGACAAACCCATGCTGGTTCTGGTTAATTATGGTATTCTTATCCAAGCATTTATATACATGCTATTTAATAATTTGCTCAAAGGTCTTTCCTGGTATAGAAGTAATGCTCACTGGCCTGTAATTTCCTGTCTCCATCTTCTTTCCTTTGAGCAGGTAGCCATGTTCCTGCCCTTCAAGACACCAACCACACTGTCATAATATGATATTACAATTTAATGTAAAGTGCAGTATTCATGCATAGAGTAATGTAAGAATGTAAAATATAATGTTTGTGGGAAATGTTGTCAACTAGAGGCCGATTGGAAGGAAATAGTTTATGGAAGTAAACCGGGGCTACAGAACAAGGAGAAAGACTTGGGATTTCTGGTTACAAGTAAGCTGAGCAGCAACACTCAATGTCAGGCAGTAGCTGCAAAAGAAAAAAAGTTAGGGTGCCGACTCCATAATAATGGATATAGAATGAGAGGTCAGAAAAACCCATGTAGGTGTGATATGTAGGAGGCACAATGTCTATATAATGAATCTTAAAAGGCAATTTTCTCTGCAGTAGAAAATCAGTGCAATATTTATTTTGTGTCTGCTTACATTTTACATTTACTTTGTATATGCTAGAGTCCATATATATGTTCAACTTTGAAAAAGTTCTATATTTTCCAAAAATAGCTATATCCAAGAAAGGTTGTGGAGAAACAGTCCAGGAATGAAACAGGCTGTGTCCTCCTCGTCGCCTTCATGTTGATCCTTACACGGGCTCCTCTGCTGTGATTTTATACAGAAAATGCAGTAAAAAATCCGAAAATAAAAGGTAAGCTGCAAGATTTTAACAATGAGACTACAGATCGAATTGAGAATGAAGCTTCGGCCATTTAGGAATTGTATCCATCCCACATGAAATACCATAAAACATACAGAAAGGACATGAAATTCTTTCTTCTGGGGTGCTAAATATAAGGCAGGCGATATTCGCAGGCATTTCTATCCACTGTTGCTAGGTAACAGTTCTCCTAAAAATATATAAATCACTTTCCTCCACTACTTGTAATCCATATTTCACTTATATATGTAGTGGGCGCATATGTGTAACTTTCATAACAGGAGCTCCTACCGGAATTATTGGAGCTTCTTACCCAAGTATCTTATCCAGTATTGGGTCTATTACTTGATGTTCTTACCATACTGATATGCCTCATCTACGTGTGAGAAGAGGACAGTGGTCAAAGTATGACATGCATGGGCAAAAAAGGTCTCAGGTCGATAGGACATACTTGCCAACTAGGAGGTTCAGGGAATAGAAGAGACCTTCCAGACTCCCAGAAGAGATGGAAAACCTCCTGGAAACCACTAAGGCCTCCTTGTTTGATGTTCTTAACATACTGATATGTCTCATGTATGTGTGAGAAGAAGCCATTGGACAGAGTATGACATGCATGGTCAAAAAAGGTGTCAGGTCTCTAGGGCATACTTGCCAACCAGGAGGTTCTTGGAATAAGAGAGACCCTCCAGACTCCCAGAAAACATGGTAAACCACCTTGAAACCACTAAGGCCTCTCTGCCTGCTTGAGGTTCTTACCATACTGATATGCCTCGTCTATGTGTGAGAAGAGGACATCGGACAAAGTATGACATTCATGGTCAAAAAAGTCTCAGATCGCTAAGGTATACTTGCCAACTAGGAGGTTCTAGGAATAGAAGAGACCTTTCATACTTCCAGAAGAGATGGAAAACCTCCTGGAAACCACTAAATCCTCCCTACTTGATGCTCTTATCATACTGATATGCCTCGTCTATGTGTGAGAAGAGGACATCGGACAGAGTATGACACGAATTGTCAAAAAATGTCTCAGGTCTCTAGGGCATATTTGCCAACCAAGAGGTTTTGGAAATAGGAGAGACCTTCCAGACTCCCAGAATAGATATAAAACCTCCTGGGAACCACTAAGGCCTCCCTGCTTGATGTTCTTACCATAGTGATATGCCTCATCTACATGTGAGAAGCAGATATCGGACAGAGTATGACATGCATGGTCAAACAATGTCTCTGGTCTCTTGGGTATACTTGACAACTAGGAGGTCTGGAAATGGGAGAGACCTTCCAGACTCCCAGATGAGATGGAAAACCTCCTAGAAACCACTAAGCCTCCTAGAAAGCATTATTGTCCAGATAAACATTCAGGAGGTGGATGCTGGGATTTTAATATAGGGGGTCTTGGCATGGGACATGGAAGAGGGTGTAACCAGCAAAAAAAAAGCACATTTGAGTTGCAGGGAAAGCTACGGGACATAGAAAGGGGTCACATTTATCCATTAAAAATATTCATGGTGTGCCACTTTCACAGTACCCTCGCCACTGGAGGCTTTCTAAATGTTGGCAAACGAGATCTTTGGGTAGTGAAAAAGGTTGTGATGAAAATTCAACCATGGAAGATCCATAACAGATTACAGCACCATACTCACCAACAGTACCATCGGTTAAAAACAAACGTTTACATCCATCACTAAGGACCATCCTCTTTTTGTGATTTTCACTCCAGAGTTCTCTCCTTTTAGAATCCAGGAGTGAATTCTGCTGCAAATCCTCTTCAAAATATGCCTGTTAGAGAAAATCCTGCAAAATCCACCATTTTTCTATTTCATGTGGATGCACCCTTAGTAGTATAGGATATTTAAAGGGTTCCTCGCTGTATAGTAAGTTATCCCTAATTCATAGGATGGGGAGTAGAGGATAACTTACTATTCCGCTAGGGACTTGTCCAGCCTCTGAAAAACGTTAATCAATATCTTGTCTTGGATGAGGTGCACACAATCGATTAATTGTATGTTGGACTGCCAGAGAAAGACTAGTACAACGTTCTGCTATTTCTGACAGTCCTATAGGTAATGAATGGAGCAAAGGTCGAAAATTCGCATCTCTGCTCAGTTCAAGATGGGGCTTTGCAGAGGATGGTTCTTGGGATCCCAGTTGTAGGACCTCGACAAGCAGTAAGCCATCCACTATTCGAGTGTTCCCCAACTCCAGTTCTCAAGTACCTCCAACAGTGCATATTTTCATGGTTTCCTTATTAATGCAAAGTTGTTGGAATCATCACCTTTGCATGTGATTAAATTATCAGCTGTGCAATATCAAGGAAATCCTGAAAACATGTCCTGTTGGTGCTCCTTGAGGTCTGGAGTTAGGAACACTGCAATATCCGCACTGTACTATTCTTGGAATAACCCTATAACGTGTTAACACCGGCTTTTCTGGTAATGGGTTAGTTTCTGAAAGGGTCAATGCTTACAATCTTGGTGGTTTTGCGTATTGAGTAGTCAACTCTAAAACCATTTATAATGTTCCTCTCACAGAGGAATGAGAGATGCAGTTATCAGTCAGTACACTAGATGGCACTGGGGATACCTAGAGGCTGAGGGAAGTCAGGAAGGTCGGGGTCAGAATTGAGAGGGCACGAAGAGACAGAGAGAGCAGCCAGGAGAGAGGTCGTAAGGCAAGCCGGAGGTCGGGTACCAGGAGAGTAAGTATAAACACAAGGGGCAGGCAAAAGGGTAGTCAGGGGAGGAAGCCGGGGTCAGGAGCCAGACGGGAATGAAGAATTCAGAAGCAAGTCAAGGGTCAGTCCAGGGTCGAGCACCAAGATCAGTCACTATATCCAGGAGACAGGTGCTTACCACAACTTAGCCAGAGAATACAACTGGTGCTGCTTCGGGCATGAACTCCTTCAGATAAAGGAGAGCAACCGCCCAAAACCAGCATGTGTGACTAAGCCCCTCCCACAGCCGGTAAAAAACCCGGTGCAGGAAATGCGAGAATAACATGTGACCACACACAGGAGAACCTAACAGAAGGTCCCGGCACTGGGGCCACACCGCAAGTCAGTGCTGTGACACCCTTGGTGGACCAAGACAGGTGTGGGTTGTTGAAAGCATCCTTAGTGGTCTAGGACATAGACTAATGTAAGCATCGCTGGTAGTTCAGTTTTGTCCACAAGTTAAAGTTGGCATCACTTTATGATCATTGCTGATATTTCCAGCTATTTTGGAATTTTTGAAGACATTTATAAATCATACTTTCTGCATAAATAAAGCATCGTTGTCAGCTCTGCAGATGAAAATATTATCATTATTTAATATAGACACATTATAAGTCACTTCCGCAGGTTTTCTAAAGTGACAAATGAGATCTGAATGATGAACCAAATAATACAGTTTAATGTTACTGCCAGGGACAGGCTGACAAATGATTCTCAGCAGCCGACATATCAATCCATCGGCTGCCCAAGCCTTCCCGCTGCACTGTGTATACAGGAACAGAAAAGACAATCTCCTGGGATCGCCTCACTTCGTGTTATTAACACCGGGATATTAAACTACCGCCAGCAGTATTTACGTTGAGGTTTATAGACAAATCTGTAAAGCCTCGGTTGATATATGGGTTTTTAAAATAATTCTTGGTGGTCAAAAGGACTTAAGGATTGGTCAAGGGAAGTCAATAGCCATGTATAATTCAGAGCGCCGTTGTCTTGAGGTCGGCTGAAAGTAAAACCCGCGTTTCATATCATTGATTGCGCTGTGACCAATAACAAATCGTCTACAACACAATAATTGAAGGAAAAAACACATTCCATTGCAAGAAAGTTGGTTAGGTTTGTAAACTTTGTACTGTTTGCAAGATGGACGACTCATGACTTGAATGTCAGACGATAGATCATTCACTCCTTCCTTAAAGGGAACCTGTCACTAGAATTTTCGCTATCAAACTAAAAGAATCCCCTTCTGCAGCTCCTGGGCTGCATTCTAGAAAGGTTCATCTTGCTACTGGCCCCCCTTTCAGACCTAAATAAACCCTGTATAAAATATTAGCTTTTGGTATGCTAATGAGGTTTGCTGGCCCCGTGGGTGGGCTGTATTTCGGCCAATTATTCCCCCTCCTCCGCTGTTTGCCATCCCCCAGTGTTGATTGACATAGATGAGGCCGCCGCTCTCATGTTACACAGTGTTCCTGAAGTCTCGCACATGCCCAGTGGCACTATCGCGGGACTGAGCACTGTTCAAATCGCGAGAGCCGGTGATGTTATTGCACAGGCGCAAGATTATGGGCGGGTACTTGGATGACGCTGGAGATGACATTGTCATCACCAGCGTCATCCAAGTAGCCGCCCATAATCTCGCGCCTGCTCAATAACACCACCGGCGCTCGCGATTTGAAAACATTGCTGTCCAGCGATAGTGCCACTGCGCATGCGCGAGATTATGGGTGGCTACTTGGATGACGCTGGTGATGACAATGTCATCTCCAGCGTCATCTAAGTACCCGCCCATAATCTTGCGCCTGTGCAATAACATCACCGGCACTCGCGATTTGAAAACATTGCTGTCCAATGTAAAAAATGAAAAATACAAATGGAATACTTGGAGTTTAACAATCCATTGACCCACCTGACTCTACTGCAGCTTTAATGGTTTGACCAAATCATCCATTTTTGCTATCCTCAAAGAATTCTGCCTAATTATGATGAGTAAAAGACTGATTACTCTAAAGAAGGGGTCGAGAATGGTGAATGTAATTCAAGGTGGTTTGGTTCTTAAAAGGGTTTTTATTTTGCCTTAAATCGAAATGTATAAGTATCAGGGATGACGCCTCATGTGACTGGTTACCGCATCCCAGTCTTATTGCTTTATAGACATTTAAGGGCTATTTTTTTTAATTACCATCAGCCATATTGATAAAATAATTAAAGAAGCCACACTTAGGACCAGAGTCCGCTCCCTGCACAAACGCTTCCACTCTGCTGGCTCCGCTGGATTGGAAGCAATGTCATCCCGAGCACCAGTGGAACTCATCATCAGCCTCTGCGGTCAGTTGACTGGTGGTCGGTACGTCATTATTTGTGGTCCAGCCGAGACTGTTGAATCCCCATGGTAAGTAAAACTTCTTTTCTTCTATTAACAGGATGGCTTCCCACAGGTAATGTAAAAAAAGAGACCAGAAAACCCTTTTAAATAACTATAAAGAAGTTATCATGTTCCTTAGGTTCTTTGTGATTAATGAAACTACGAGCCATAGGTGTCCTCAGCAATGACTAGCTATAGACATTGTGGTATATAGCACTCGGGAAGATGATTGACAGCTTCTCTTCCCAAAGTTGTACAAAACAACTGATTATCTCTCAGTTGGAGTGAAGTCTGTAAAGCTCTGGGTTATCTAAACACTGAGAACCTGAAACCTCAACTATTACCTAGAGAAAAGTCTCATATTTTTGGAATTTTCTGGGCACATTTCCTATAAATTAGAACTATATGACGGCGAGTTGGTGTGAACCCACTGTGCCACATGCCTGGCATACCCTGGACGGGTGTGACTAAGTGACTACCTGGTATTCACAAGAGCCTCAGATGGTGAAGATAGACTGGGCAACAGGTAGTCACCAGGTACCACTCTCAGGGCAGTGCCTGGAATTTCAACAGCTGACCGACGGGTGAAGCCAGTGTAGCGCCCCGGTGTTAGTCGGGCTGTTCGGATCCGGGATCGTGGTGGCTCGAGGGGCCCAGACCCGGGTTGGCGGACACTTTGATCCGTATAAAGGGGGTATTTACAGGGGAGAAGTTCGTGACGCCATCTGTGGGTTGCGGTAATGGGAGTACCGCCGCCGCTGTTAAGAGTACCAGGGCAAATGGAGTTAAGCAGCCTGATGTTAGTCCCTCCACAGGTAGGGAAAGCACCGGGCTCAGGGTGTTTGGTGGTTATTTGGGAGAGCAGGGTGCAGGGCTCAGGGTACTCACTGCGGTAGTCGGGGTGCTGGATGAGGTTTATAAAGTAGACGCTCACACTGCAGGTAAACCAAAGTCTCTGTGTATCACTGTCACTGCGGGGAGCCCATCCAGGTATCCTCTCCCACCGGTGTCACTTGGTAATCCGGAGCCCGCCTCCGTGCACAATTTAGTTGTCTGTTTGTGGCCCCTTGGCTTGAAGCTGTTGGGGCCTCGCTCACTATGTGTAGTGTAGCTGTGCTCTTGATGGCTGTCACTTGGGATTTCAGTGGGTTGCTTTACTGGAAAACCCTATCCCTCGCGTTGTGCTGATGCCTTCAATCTCGGAGCTCTTAGGGAAGTTCGTGAAGATACTCTCCCTCCCAGATTAATTATCAAGACATTGAACCTGTTCTTGACCTAGGGTCCTGTACCCTGTCTTGCTCGGTGCCGGTCAGTCCTTTTGGGTTTTCTGATACCGACAGTCCTCCTAGACTATGTCTGTTGCACCCTTTTCCAATATCACTGCCACAGGTCTCCGACTCCTCTGGTCCCTGACCACCGTCTGTGACCCAACCTCGGTCTAGCTCCCCAGGAGCTACCACTTCAGCTCTTCACTCTTTGAGGGCTTCTACTGAACTCACTCCTTCATCCCTCGCACCAGTCTGCCTGAACCCCAGGTGGGTGGCCCTATTCCAGCTTGACCAACCAACTGGTGTGTCTGACAGGCCATGATGTGAGGTATGGTTGAGATTTGTGGTGCTGATGGTAGTGACACCAGTTTTTTGGAACCTGGAACAATGGGTAGGCCCTGCACCCTGGGTGAGGATGCAGTACCCTGTAGTACCCTGAGATATTTAGGGGCGCCACACCAGGAGTACAAGGTAGAAAGATCACAGGCAGAGAAGTAGTCTGACAAGCCGAGGTCAGAGAGTCAGAATACGGAGTCAAGGTCATGAGCTGAGAGGTCAGATGAAATGAGGATACAAGAATCAAGAATTGAAGAGACCATAGAGATACACAAAAGGACAGAAGACTAGAGACATGGAGCCACTAGGAAGCTATATATTCAGGCACCATATGGGGGGAGGAGCTGCCTAATATATACCCTGCTGACAGGGGATAGGATAGAGATGCTAAACCCTGCAGTACACAGCAAGGACAAATTCCTGCAGAATCCAGCCACATTTCCCTATAGCCAGGTGGAGACAGCAGGAGAATGCAGAAAGACTGCAAAAAAGGGGTTACAGCGTGCAGACCTGAGGCTGAGTGAAGCAGTGAGGTGAGTAGACCGGCATTGAAAATGCATGTGGATTACCGGCATGACAAACTAAATTATTATTTTTGGTAAAATTAGAAATGTTACCACTTTATGTTTAAAGTTCCAATGCAAATCTGTATGTCTCCAATGCTACAGACTAGAAACAAACTGTATATTGTCTAATCCAGCAGCCTTATTCCTTTCTACTGTGGCGTCCCTTAGTGTCAGGTGCCTCCTCTATGATACAGTCTTTAGACGTCCAATTCGTCTTGTTCACCACTCTATGATACGCAAAACCTTGACAAAGGCCGATTCTGGCCGAAACGTTGGCTTTGCTCTATTTCTGGTTGAGGCGTTACTTTTCCCTTTTGCAGATAGACTATCAATAAAACACATTGCATTACTATTGTCTCTTGTCCTATTGAGTGCTTGGGATTTACCATATTGTAATTTTTTTTCCCTTAAGCACCTCCCTTTTTTTTCAGTAGAGCCCGGCCTTACACCCCTTATTATGGGTGCAATGAATGTCTGTGCTTGGTTTGATCAGTCATTTTGTGCTACTGGGCAACTGTGCAGGTTAAAAAAAAAATATATATATATATTTATTTATATATTTAGACAACTCCTTCGGGTTACTCGCATTTATATGGAAATGTTATCCTTTTAGTAATTTGAGCTTTGCCACACGACAAGCCCAGGAGCACAGATACGTCTGTACACAGAACAAGTATATGAGGACTTTTAATTGTATTGTCAACCTTGTTGATTTTCATTGCGCACACACGTCATATAATCAATAAGAGCAGAAAAGTAATAAATCTTAGTAGCAATGAGGATTCTCTGGTGGGGCAGAGATTTACATTATTGTGGATGTTCGTATATTTTGGAGCTGAGCAGTCACCCCTAAACATCAGTTTCTCTGTTCTCGTACTGACTGCAGAAAGCTCTGATATTTTATATGTAACGGGAATGCATAATCAGAAAATACCTTAATAATAAATTATATTTACTATGTATATATTAAATATATTAATAATATATATATATATATATATATATATATATATATATATATGTGTGTGTATATATATATATATATATATATATACATATATATATACGGTATATATATATATATATATACACGGTGTTTATATATATATATACACATATTTTTATATACATACACATATATATATATCTATATATAAAAAAATTAAATATATATTCATAATATATTAATATTTGTTATTGGATTAGCTTTGCATGCTTATGAATATAAAAAAAAAAATATTTTTATATCACTGACAATATATATCTAAAGAAAATCTTGTCATTTTCACACTAGTTACAAACCTAATTTTTAAAATAATGGATACCTCCAAAGGATGGAAAATGGAGAAAAAAAATGTGGCACTGATCTGAGCCTAGTATTTGTTTGGCATGTGAGTGCACTATGGCATTATGCTATGCACCTGACGAAGCCATCCCTGGTGAAACGCACATCGAGGCCTTTTTGCTCTGCTACTTGACTTGCCTGACCTCCTGCAATGTCTCAAGGTATCTTTTTGTCCTAATTACTGACTGTCCATGATAAGGGGGTACCTATTAAGTTAATATAAAGTTCTATTTCTAGTTGTTACCTATTGCCCTCCTTAATCCAGTCTGGATCACATCCCTATATGATGCCTTGGGCTCAATAGTACAGGTTGACATCTAGTGGCTTGTTTTGGTGGTGTTTTGTTTCTGGGCAATGTTTTCTTTTCTTTTTGCCACTACTGCATGTCATCATGTTCACATTTCTTATTATTAATAAATTTGGTATTTGATTATTTATCTTTGGTAAAAATGGAGGCAATTGGCAAATTTGTCCTCCAACATGCAAATTAAAAATACATGCAACGCGTTTCGGATCATTATAAAGCTTTCCCCAGGGATGACTAACATTAAAAAAATACTAAAAAATAAACCAACATTGTGCCCCTTAGAGCTTATGGAATCAGAGCTAGCCTTTCTTTTACCAAATGTGTTTTAAGGGCGTGCTCATCCCCTACCTTGCTTCACCCACCTTGGATTTATTGAGAGTGACAACCGTGGTCTATTATTCTAAGGCCTAATTCCTGTTCTTCACATAGATATTTTGCAGCTATAAACTGACTCAGAAACTGTGGTTTCGATTAATCAAAGTGATTGCACCAGAATTTGTGACACAGAGTTTCACACAAAACTCGCCGACTGTCATGGCGCCATCAGACATCGTTCACGTTACAGGTTCTGGCACACCATCTAATGGTTTTTCTGGTGTTTCTGACTTAGGCCAGTGTCAGACTTGCGTAGGACTCGCGCAAGTCTTGCATCGGGATCACCCGGGGCGGACGCACACTCTATAGAAAGGAGCTTCTCAGCTGCATGTATGCAGCTGACCCGCACCTGTCCAAGAGTGTGCGGCTGTGTCGGGTGATCCCGATGCGAGAGTTGTACGAGTCATACGCAAGTGTGACACTGGCCTTACACAGACAGACTCGGGCATTGATCGACTGTATGCTCAGTCATATTCAGGCTAGCAAGAGTTAGCCTCTGCTAGCCTGCTTGTTAGGCTGGTGTCACACTTGCGATTGCCTCGCGTGTATCTCGTGAGAATCTCGCGGTGCATCATCCATCACGGACTCACACTCTCCTCACAGCAGCATAAAGATGCATGCAACCGGCCCGCTCCTGTGAGGAGAGTGTGAGTCCGTGCCGAGTGATGCACGCGAGACTCGCGCGAGATACACGCGAGGCAGTCGCAAGTGGGACACCGTCCTTAGGCTTCTGGGATCACATATTGTAAGGAAGCTTATCACATCTGCTCTTCTAATACTTGGGTTTAAGGAGATCTTCCACTCACGCTAAGTGTTATGCGGGAGTCACACGAGGCGATCTATCGTGCGATAGATCATCGGGGTCGCGTTTTTCGTGACACACATCCGGCTTCGTTACGTTGTCCCGTGTGACACCTACGAGCGATTGCAAATCGGTGAGAAATCGGGTGTCGTGTACTCCTCGTTTATTTTTAAAAAATCGTTTATTTTACTTTGCGCAGGTTGTTCATCGTACCCGGGGTAGCACACATCGCACTGTGTGACACCCCGGGAACGATGAACACAGCTTACTTGCGTCCCGCGGCACCTGACAGCTATGCGGAAGGAAGGAGGTGGGCGGGATGTTTACGTCCCGCTCATCTCCGCCCCTCCACTTCTATTGGCCGGTCGCTGTGTGACGTCACTGTGACGCCGAACGTCCCTCCCCCTTCAGGAAGTGGATGTTCGCCGCCCACAGCGACGTCGCTCAGCAGGTAAGTACGTGTGACGGGGGTTAAACGACTTTGTGTGACACGGGCAGCGATTTGCCCGTGACGCACAAACGACGGGGGCGGGAACGATCGCTCATGCGATCGCACGATAGATCGTACCGTGTGAATCCCACATTAGACTGTGTGTTGTGATGTCCAAGATTTACTGGAGAAAGAGCTGCTTTGTGCTTGGTGTTGTTGGGGAGTTACCTTATTGTTTCCACCACTCTCTTGTTTTCCTCCTAATTTCTTGTTGTCTTATACCTCTGTGTGTGCGTGCTGGGTGACAAGTCTTAAGCCTGCTTTACACGCTGCAATTTCGCATACGATATCGTATGCGATTTGCAACGCCCCCATCATATGTGTGGTACGTTCAATTTGTTGAACGTGCCACACAAACGATTAACCCCCCGTCACACGTACTTACCTTCCATACGACTTCAATGTGGGCGCCGAACGTCCACTTCCTGGAGTGGGAAGGACGTTCGGCGTCACTGACTCGCCCACCCCAGGGCTATGGGACACCCGGTGCCGGGCCGGACTAGTCCAGGGATCGTCAGTGGTGGCGTGGTCCGACTCCGTGGCCCTGGTGGGTGTCAGTTTAAATATGGCTGGTGACTTGGGAGCAATTAAAGTATTTGTTTCGTGACGCCACCTGTGGTTTGCGGCTATTAAGCCGCCGCTGCTGTGTGAGGCCTCCGGGGTGATGGTACGGCAGCAATGGTGGTACTGCTCCCCACAGGTGGAACAGTGCCCCGGGGACACTGTTAGTGCTCGTGAAAGTCTATGGTGTTGTGTGGATAACACGGTGCAGGGCCGACAGGCAATGAAAGAACCAGGCACAAACAACAGTCTCTTTACCTTCTCCTCTTTAACTTTAAGAACAGTCCAGTCCTGGGGGACCGTTACAGGTGGTGATGGGGATCCGGTCGGCCTGGAAGTACTTGGGGTGATATTTCTGGCCAGCTGAGTATGAGGCCTACTCCTGTTCTTTTCTTTACTATGATAGGACCCTGCTCTCTGGATCTAGCAATGGCCCTCTTGCTGCTGGGACTGGTGGTACGTCCCTTTCCCTCTGTGGTAGGCTGCGCAGGCCCTCTCTGGTGCTTCTCTGCTGGAGTCCTCACCGGGCCCTGATGCTGCAGCTGTACCTTCGGGCTGTTTATGGGTCAGGCGCTTGCAGCTCTCCTGCCCTTCGGATTCGGCTACCAGGGAATATTTTAAGCCCTGGTGGCCACAGACTCCGATGTCCGAGTCTCTTCTCTGCCTCTCTGCTACTCCTGCTTCCCTGGGCCAAGCTGCTCCAGCTCCAGGCCCCAGATCCACAGGACAGCACACTCTGCGTCTGCTCGCTCTCACTTCTCTCTACAGACTGACCGCTACTTCCTCCCTCAGGTCAGACTTGAGGAATGCTTCCTGGAATTCCAGGTTCAGAGCTCCCCCTGCTGGCCAGAGGGAGAACTGCGTTGGATGTTAAACTTGCTGGCCAATGGACCTCCCAATTACCTCCAGGCTCAGCATTAACCCTTTGGAAGGGCAATGCTGTTGTGGCGACCAGGTCCTGGGGCGCCACATCACATCGACGTCACGCGGCTGCCGGCCAATGGAAGCGGAGGGGCGGAGCTGAGCGGAACGTAAACACCCTGCCCACCTCCTTCCTTCTGCATTGTGGGCCGGGAGCCGCAGGACGTAGGTAAGATCTGTTCATTGTTCCCGGGGTGTCACACACTGCAATGTGTGCTACCCTGGGTACGATGAACAATCTGACGTGCAATTCTAGAGAAAGGTACGATGTGTATGCGTTGAACGTTTTACCGTTCAATCACAATCGCACGTACCTGTCACACACTACAATGTAACTTACGATGCCAGATGTGCGTCACTTACGACGTGACCCCGCTGACACATCGTAAGATACATTGCAGCGTGTAAAGCAGGCTTTATACCTCTGTGGGTGCGTGCTGTGTGACAGAGGTTTGGTTTCCCCTATTTGTCTATTTCCGTGGGTTAAATCACACTCCTTTCAAACCCTCCTGGGGGATGGGGCATACGATCAGGGCTGGTGAGCAGCTTAGCTGGGAAGGAGACTAAGGGGTACTTTGCTCACTACGACATCGCAGGTGCGATGTCGGTGGGGTCAAATTGAAAGTGACGCACATCCGGCATCGCAGGCGACATCGTAGTGTGTAAAGCCTAGATGATACGATTAACGAGCGCAAAAGCGTCGTAATCGTATCATCGGTGTAGCGTCGGCGTAATCCATAATTACGCTGACGCGACGGTCCGATGTTGTTCCTCGTTCCTGCGGCAGCACACATCGCTGTGTGTGAAGTCGCAGGAGCGAGGAACATCTCCTACCGGCATCATCAAGGGCTTCCGTAGGATATGCGGAAGAAAGGAGGTGGGCGGGATGTTTACATCCCGCTCATCTCCGCCCCTCCGCTCCTATTGGCCGCCTGGCGTGTGACGTCGCAGTGACGCCGTACGACCCGCCCCCTTAATAAGGAGGCGGGTCGCCAGCCAGAGCGACGTCCCAGGACAGGTGAGTCCATGTGAAGCTGCCGTAGCGATAATGTTCGCTACGGCAGCTATCACAATGATATCGCAGCTGCAACAGAGGCGGGGACTATCACGCTCGGCATCGCAGCATCGGCTTGTGATGTCGCAGCGTGCAAAGTACCCCTAAGACATCCTCACCATTAGGAGTATCTTTGAGAATAGGGATAGCACAGGCCCCCCTAGTCTGAGGGTCAGCTGTCCCCATAGTCACTCGTGACTGAATTCTGGTGCTGGTGCTTTGAAAAGTTGGCACACTTTTTTGGGCAATATTGCTCACAAATTGTGCAACTTTTGGCATTTTTATGCCAGCTTCAGCTAGCTTTGCAAAAACGTTTGGAGCCAGGGTGGAACAAGGGCATGATGCCACAGCTTGTCTAATTCATCATGATATCCTGTGTTGTGCCTTATACCACAAACCTTACTTCAGTCCTTGACTGTAGAAAGATTTATGGTGTAGCCACATGCCATTTGCAGATTCATTAAGAGACATGAGCCTTTTTTTGTATCAGGAGCATTTGAATCCCAACACTTTACCCTCATCAAAACTATCAGTAAAAACTGAAATTGGGGTCTGTGTGTTTTCCTATTGTTCTAGAAGTAACAAACATGACGTGGCTACTGGGCAGACATAGAAATGGCCATTTTTGTATGCTAAATATCTCCATTTTTCCTAGATTTCCTTAAGCAGTAATGCTTGCATTCATTGTTTGCATAATTTACCATTTCAGAGTGCAACTGTCTTCTTTTATTAGTATATGTCATGTTCAGTTTTGCACCTGTCCAGGCTGCATTTTGGCAGTGTCGTCAGTCTTTTTGTCTAGGTTATGGAGTCATGCCTTCTGACTCTGCACCCTTCCCTCATTAGCCACAAGTGATTTTTTTTTTCTCCAGTAGCAGGTCCCTACTTTCCCATACACAGGAGGTTTGTAACCCAGTGAGAGGCTTCAGGTCAGTGCAGGTTCCCAGTATATGAGATGTACCGTATTTTCCAGTGTATAAGACGCCTTTTTAACCCTCAAAAGTCGTGGGTCGTCTTATACGGCATATAATTAAATAATTGATAAGCCCTCTTTGTCTCCAAGACTTTCCCTCTCAGATCTCGCAGTGAGGTTCCCACAAAAAATAGTCTCACCTGTCCTCCGTTACCGGTGGCACTTAAACCTCTCAGTGATCTCGTTCAGTGCATGGAGCTGCCATTGCAGGCTGCCATCATGGCTTTACTGCAGTTGAATGCTTTATGGCGGCGATGTAAACTGCAGTAAAGTGCTGACAGCAGCGGCGGCCCTGTGTATTGGATGCGATCATGGAGGGGTCTATGTGCCTGTGGTCCGCAAAAAGCACCCCTTGATGATCACGTCCGGTGGACAGAGTCGCCACTGCTGTCAGCGCTTTACAGCAGTTGAATGCTTTGTGGCTCACTGCCGCTGTAAAGCATTCAAGTGCAGTAAAGCCATGATGGTAGACTGCTGCGGCGGCTCCGTGCACCGGACGAGATCACCGAGGGGTCTATGTGCCTGCAGACTGCAAGAAGCAGCTGAGGGCACCGTGGGAATGGAGGACAGGTGAGAAGAATTTTTATTGTGTGTAAACAACGGCATAATAGGGGAGAAGAAGACATTAGTAAAGGATGGAGCACATTACTAGAGGGCCCAAGGAAGAGGTACAAGGATTTGCACATTACTACAAAGGGGGACAAGGATGGGCACATTACTACAAGGGGGGACAAGGATGGGCACATCACTACAAGGGGGGACAATGATGGGCACATTACTACAAGGGGGGACAAGGATGGGCACATTACATTTTATTGGGATCTATTTTTATTTGTGAAATTTTCCAGTAGTTACTGCATTTCCCACCCTAGGCTTATACTCAAGTCAATAAGGTTTCCCAGTTTTTTGTGGTAAAATAGGGGCCTCGGCTTATACTCGGGTCGGCTTATACTCAAGTATATACGGTATATCCCAAACTCTATATTTTAACTGGAAAAGTTGGGGGTCATCTTATACGCCCAGTCGTCTTATACGGTATCTTGATGTGGCTACTGGGCAGATATAGAAATGGCCATTTTTGTAAGCTAAATATCTAAAAAATTTTCCTAGATTTCTTTAAGTAATGCATATCTATATTCTTACATTCATTGTTTGCATGATTTAGCATTTCAGAGTGCAACTGTCTTTTTTGTTGTCTTGTTTATCTTGAAGTGTTATTTGAGCATACTCCAATCTTGGCAAAGGTTATTGTGCCGGGAGGAACAGGTGAGTGGTGGTGGCATCAACTATCGTAAATGGTGTTACTATTAATTTTAATCCTGTCTGTGATGATAATGAGGTTGCTGAAAAGTCAGGAGTCTGTTATGAAAATAGCTTTTTATGCCATTTTATGGAGCCACATTTACGAGCCCTACGAGTGCCTTCTTCTTCCATCCAGCTGTCCTCCTTGCAAGCAGTAAATTTAATCATGGCTTCTTTTTACTGAATCTGGAAGAACCCAGCTTCTTTTATCAATTTATGATATCCACCCAGTTAAACTATGTTCCAATAAAACATGACAAATATTTAAATTTTGACAGCGGACACACGGGAGTCAGCGGGACGTATGTTGTCATGAATAGGAATCAGCATGATATCGGCATTAAGGACACAGGAGCGAAAGGGCAGGGAAAGTGAAGATCAAAGATCGAAGACACTGATGAAAGGCATGCGGAGTGGAATTAGCGAAGATGAAAGTCGTATTAAACAGCAGAGATTATTGTGAGAAAAGAGAAAGAAAGGCTCTTTTTAGTGAGATAATTATAGTTCTGTAGTGCAGGCGAAAAGAATCTCGGAGACATATTATATTTAATTGAAAAGAAAGGGATTTGTAAGAAAATATTATTTTCCAAGAAATTCAAAGAACGGCAGCACCGATCCTCAAAGAGAAAAGCAGCTTCGGAAAAAGGAAATTGCCTTATTTTTGTTTTCCAAGGTTCACTAAAATAGATGTGAAATGCTGAAGAGAGGAGACGTGACATCGTAATGTTTAATTAATTAGGTAAAATGGGAGATTAAATATTTTACTAAACGAGAAGGGACATAAAAGTCCAATTTAAGGTTGTTTATCTATTGTCAAAATGAATGTGGTAAATATCCAATGATAGGGTCATTTGGAGTGTATTGGAACAACACAAAAAAATAGAAAAAAAAAGGCAAATTGGACATAATTTCTTGCAAAACTCAGACAAAATTGTTGCCCCCCACTCCCCCCCCACAGCTTAATATGTGTCTGCACACCCTTTGGAATAAATAACTGCAATCACTTGCTTCTTAAGGGGGCTGCTTTACATGCAATGATATCGCTAACGATATGTCGTCGGGGTCACGGAATTTGTGATGCACATCCGGCGTCGTTAGCGACGTCGTTGCGTGTGACACCTATGAGCGAGTGTTAACGATCAAAAATACTCACCTAATCGTTGATCGTTGACACCTCATTCAATTCCCAAATATCGTTGCTGGTGCTGGACGCAGGTTGTTGGTCGTTCCTGAGGCAGCACACATCGCTACGTGTGACACCCCAGGAACGACGAACAACAACGTACCTGCGTCCTCCGGCAACGAGGTGGGCGTGTCGTTAATGCAGCTGGTCTCCGCCCCTCCGCTTCTATTGGTGGGCCGCTGTGTGACGTCGCTGTGACGGCAAACAAACCTGCCCCTTAAAAAAGAGGTTGTTTGCCGCCCACAGCGACATCGCTAGGAAGGTAAGTCCGTGTGACGGGTCCTAGCGATTTTGTCCGCCACGGGCAGCGATTTGCCCGTGACACACAAACGACGGGGGCGAGTGTTTTCACGAGCGACATCGCTAGCGATATCGCTGCGTGTAAAGCAGCCTTTATAATCGTCCACAAGCTTCTTACTCCTCTCATCTGGAATCTCGGACTCTTCTTTATAAACTGCTCCAGGTCTCTCATACCTGAAGGCGTCTTTTCTTCTCCCAACAGCAATTTTAAGATCTCTCCATAGCTGTCAATGGGATTTAGATCGGGACTCATTGCTGCCACTTCAGACTCTCTAGTACTTTGTCTCCATCCATTTCTGGGGCTTCTTGATGTATGTTTGATGTCATTGTCTTGCTAAAAGACTCATGACCTAAGATGCAAACCCTGAATCTGACACTGGGTAATACATTGCCACCCAAAATCCTTTGGCAATCTTCAGATTTCATGATGCCTTGCACACAGTCAAGGCACACAGTGCAAGAAGCTACAAAACAACTCCAAAACATCTTTGAGCCTCCACCATGTGTGACTGTAGCTATAGTGTTCTTTTCTTTGTAAGCCTCATTATGTTTTTGCTAAACAGTAAAATGATGTGCTTTAACAGAAAGCTCTATCTTGGTCTCATCTGTCCATATCTGTTTCTCAGAAAGATTTTGGTTACTCACGTACATTTTGGCAAACTGCAATCTAGCTTTTTTATGCCTCTGTGTCTGCAGTGGGGTCCTCCTGGGTCTCCTCGATAGTGTTTCATTTCATTCCAATATGGATGGATAGTTCACACTGACACTGATGCCCCCTGAACTGCAGGACAGCATTAATTTCTTTGGAACTTCATTGGGGCTTATCCACCATGTGGACCATCCTGCGTTGCAACTTTTAATTAATTGTCTCCATATACAGAGAGATTAGTTACAGTGCCGTGGGTTGTAAATTTCTTCATTATGTTGCGTACCATAGACAAAGTAATATGGAGATTGCTGAAGATGGACTTGTAACCTTGAGATTGTTGATATTTTCAACTATTTTTGTTCTCAAGTCCTCAGACAGTTCTCTTCCCCTCTTTCTGTTTCCCATGCTTAGTGTGGCACACACAGACACACAATGCAAAGATTGAGTCAACTTCTCCCCTTTTTGTCTGGTTTCAGGTGTGATTTTCATATTGCCCATACCTGTTATTTGACACAGGTGAGTTTGAACGAGCATCACATGCTTGAAACAAAGTTCTTACCTACAATTTTAGAAAGGTGCCAATAATTTTTGTCCAGACAATTTTGGGGAATTTGTGTAACATTATGTCCAATTTGCCTTTTTTCTCAGTTTTTTTTGTGTTGTTCCAATACACACAAAAGAAATAAACATGTGTATAACAAAATATGTGTAATTGCAATAATTTTCTTGGAGAATTACCTCATTTTTTTGAATAAATTTAGGGGTCTAACATTTTCAGCCACGACTGTATTTAGCAATCAATTAAAGCTGCCATTCATATAAAAATTTATCCAGCTACCAATAAAATAATTAGATTTACCATGTGCCAACTTAACAATTAGGGACCCCAATCAAGAACAGGACAATCCACTCTACAAGCCATACTACCATCCACCATCGGTACAATAACACCCACTTACCTACACTTACATATCTAAGTAGCAAACATTCAAAAGTAGCAGCGATGCTGTGAATCCAGATCCAGCAGCGGTCTGTGTGTCTGTGCTTCCATCTCTCATTCCACTGCTTTCCAATCCTCTCTATAGACATCATTATCAGCCTTTATCTGATCCATTCATGAGTTGACAATTTGGCTTTCCTAGAACAAAAAAGATTTTTAGCAGTGTTTCTGTGTAAATTATTAGTTCAGGAACCAGAGAAGAAGGGGCTCATAAGTGGATAAAGAAGCAGATTTCTCGGATAACATACAGTATATTACAAAGTTTCATATATTCACCTGTATGATTGATTTATGTATAGTTTGTTGAAACGGCAAGAGACCATCTAATGCTGTCACATACAGTACAAATTAAAGCACAGGCTCACAGGCTCATCGCTCCTTCACCGAGTTTAGTGGCTCATGCCTTCTGCCACAGCAGATATGTCAAGCTCAGTGATTAGCTGCAGCGGTGATGTGCTTTGTCGACATAATAACACTGTTGCAGCCAAAGCACATAGAGCAAAGCAGTGTCGGACCGTGAGAGCGAACCTTCGGGATCCACCTTTCTTAAAGCATGAACCTCATTTAAATAGTCCCTGATGGGTATCTCCCCTTTGAGTGTGAGTGCAGTGTGTACGAGGTTTTGTTCTCCCTTGTCCGTGTCTTTTCCATGGGGATTTGTTACTGGGTTTCCAACCCACTCCCAGGGTTGGGAGGAGTAGGATCAGGGCTCGGACAGGAGACAGGGCAAGGTCGGGGACCCAGACCTCCTACCTTCAAAGGTACTCTCTGGGTGAGCATAGGGCCCTAGCTTAGGAACCCCTGGTCCGTCAGTACCACCCCCGTGACAACCTCTTAGAGTATGTGTACTTTAGGCTAAGAAACTCAGCTCCAGACTACAAGGGACAATACAGAAATAATATTATAAACCCTCTAGACATCTCTACAAGAAAATATGAATTATCTAGAATATGTAATTAAAAAAAGAAAGGGTGGAAATGAAAGAAGGAGAATTTAGCCACCTCTTTCTTGGGCATGGATAACTTCCCCTCGCTTTATAAATACTACTTTTCCCCCGTGATATATATGGCTAGCTAAAATGGTGATGTATTGCCTAAGGCTGGAGTCACACTATCAGACCGCGATCGGATCACAGCTGTGGAGGACGGGGGGATTAATCTCACCATCTTCTTCATTGTCAGCTAATGCAATTATCACACTGTACTTGGATGTCATCCGAGTGCAGTCCGATGTTTCACTCGCACCCATAGACTTGTATGGGTGTGAGTGACAAGTCTCTCACAGACAATTGCAGCACCCGATTAAGGCTGAGGAAAAACTCACCGGTCTGAGCTACAGCATTGTCTTATATGGGGCCGAGTGCAATGTGAGATTTTCTCATATTGCACTCGTGCGAGTTATATGCTCATGTGAGCGTACCCTTAAGATGAGAAAATCAGCAGCCGTTTTGTGCTGAATTTGGATAGTGAGAGGACATCAAAGCGTATGGCTCAGCAACAGTGATACGGAGTGCAGTCGGAAAACACTGAATAAATTGTACAGATAGTATGTGACAGTGACGCACCCACAGGGTCGGGGCACTACTTATCACCTGGTCACGGTTCTTCTCCTTGGTCACCACCGTGGCCTTGCCCGGTTCCGTGACCCCATCGGTGTCAATAAAGATGGGGATGGGGATGATGGGAGAAGTTGTTTGTGATGCCACCTGTGCTGTGCGGCCAGTTATCAGCTGCTGCTGTGGGACTTCTCTCTTCTGGGGCAGATGACAACGCAGCTTGGGTGTTGCAGATCTCCATAGGTAGAGCTAGGCCCAAGGGAGGATGGTGGTGGTAGTAGTCGCCTATGGCGCAGGGGCGTGATATTGGGAGCGCCGGCAGTAACAGGATGACACAGAGGGCGCAGCTCAAGTTCTTTTACTCACTGGAAACACGCTGCTGTCAGAGTGCTGGGCTATGCTGTGATGGGCTTCACCCAATCCCGGATACTTCAGAAGTTGATGCCGGTGTTTTCCTTCTGTGCATCACCTATCGACGGTTTCCCTCCACCCCAGCTCCTGGTCTGTGTAACGGGTCATGGGTGCCTTCTGCACTCACCGCGAACCCTGGGATCCCCCCTCTTTCCTAACACCCGAACTATCCTTGTCTTGTCTTGCTAGTTCCTGAGTCCGACTTTACTCGGACGCTGTCCGGTGCTAACTCCTGTTGTGTGTGTGATGGCTCCTAACGTCCCCTGTGGAAGCCCCACCTCCCGGATTCCTGAACTAGTGGGAAAGAGGTCCCATACCTCATAATGGCCACCCCAGCACCTACCTTAGCCCAGTCCCAGTGGAAGAGCTCCCGGGTTATGTGTTGAATAAGTTTTTTAGTGGTGGTTACCGGTGATGACCTCCTCCGTATCCGAGAAGAATATTGCACCTCGGGTGAAGCACAGTACCCTGTGGCGCCTGAAGCCTCAGGGGCGCCACAACTGCAGTGGAGCAAATTAGTGGGTGAGGAACAGGCAGCTACTATCAGTATATGTTGAATTAATTTTGCAATTACTATGGCCGTGTTTGTGTTAAGGCTACTTTACACACTGCGATATCGGGCGCGATGTCGCCGTATGTGCGGCACGCCCTGTTCGTTAGCGCGATGTGTGTTCATCGCTGTGTGTCCATGTTTTTGTCGTGTGCTTACGGTCACATGTCACAATCTCTGTTATAGTCACCTTTCAAGCTATCTCGTGTCCCGATGTAATGAGGAACAATATTATCGTTGTGTAGCTGTCTCACCGCATGGATTTCCAAGTGTCATGGCGATATGGGCGTTGGTTCCCCACACAAAGTGCATCTTGATGTAGTAGAATTGTAAACTCGCTACACCCCTGCTTGCCTCGACTCATTTGTTTAATCAGCGCTATAGATTTTCATTGGTTGTTGGTAGTATAAATGTGCGCAGATGCGTGTTCATTCTTGCAGCTGTTGTCTACCCATTTGCGTTTGTCCTCGCACAACTTATTTTGGAAAACAACTGTCATCTGGACGCAACTGTCATCTGGACTTGCTTTTCTTTGCTTCAAGGTATGTGTTATCGTTTTTTTTTTAATTATTTTTTTAATGTATTTTTTAAACTCATTGTTTGTACTGATTTTGCTCCAATTTAATGTTTGCCTGACGTGTATGTGCAATGTTTTTTTTTTTTTTTTTTTTAAATTTTTTTTTATTCTTATTTAAATCAGTGCTTGTACTGATGTATCTCCAATTTACTGTTTTACAGATGTGTACTAATAAGGAGGAATTCCTACGTGAATTCATTGAGGTGTACCAGACGCAAACACCCTTATGGAAAATTAAATCCCCCGAGTACAGCAATAGGCAACTTAAAAAGGATGCGTACCTTAAAATGATTGCAATATATGACAAATACCATCCTAATCAAAAAGGTACCGAGGATCTGGTTAAAAGAAAAATACAGGCAATACGCACAGTTTATAAGAAAGAACTGAACAAAATAGAGGAATCCAAGCGTTCTGGTGCTGGCACTGGTGATGTCTACGTCCCAACGCTGTGGTATTTTGATTTATTAAATTTCACAAGGGACCAGGAGCTTCACAGGCCATCAACCAGTAGCCTCAATATTGGTGGTGATATTCCCCCTGATGCGAACAATGAAGTGACTATATCTGAGGTATAATTTTTAAAATTGTCCTAATTGGTTTTAAAAATTGTTTTTGGTATTTTTTATTGATGATGAAATTAATATTTGTCTACTTTCCAATATATATGTAAAAGTGTACAAATTTTGTTTAGAAAAATAGATTTGAATGACAATTTTATTTATTCATGTTAATTTTGTATTGCAGGAGCCAACAACAAGTCAGCAATCAACATCTGAACAACTAATGGAAACTCCTGCTAGCCAATTAACCAATGTTGATTTGGTTGAGGCAGGCCCATCCAATGTGTCCTACACACAAAGTTGGCAAAGGAGAAAAAAAACCATCCCTCCAAACACTACTACAGCTGTAACAAAACTGATGGGAGTGGCACAAAACATCCTAGACCAGCACAACAGACCACCCCTTTCTGGTATTGCTATGTTTGTGGATGATGAAATGCGTGAACTGACCCCAGATCAAAAATACATAGCCCAATGTTTAATCCAGGATGTCTTACGTTTGGCAAGAGCAAAAAAACTAACAGACTCATCCTATGTTGCCATTGGCGAGGTTTCTCATCCTGTTGAACCTGTTGAACCTGTTGAACCTGTTGAACCTGTTGATCCTGTTGCTCCTGTTGATGCCCCTGAAATTCCTCAAGCTGCAGCAGAGCCATCAAGACAAGCACTTCGAAAGGGTGGTGTGCGTGGCCGTAGGTCACGCATGAGTTTGGTAAACAAACGCAAAAAGAAGTAGTTGTATTGTTTTTTTATATTATTTTCGTATGTTTTTGGTGATTATTGTATTCCTTCTGTTGCCTGATATTTCGTGCATATTTGTGAAAATAACAAATGTGTAACCATTCCACAGATAATAAACCTGCCATATGAAATAATGTGTTTTTCGAATCAATTAGGCACAATTTTTGTGAAAATGGTTTAAAACTTTTATTTTAATTTAGATTTATTTATTAACTTGTCTAATTTTTTTGCAATTTTAAAAAATATTTTTCTGGTAAAATCTTAGTTTACAAACAATTAGACATACATGGTTAACATAGAAATCTACAAAACAAACATCATTTATTTATTACGTTGATTAATATATTTAAGGATTAGGGCATCATGCGCCGCAGAGGCTTCTTTGAGTCGGTTCGCAGACACATAAACATCATATAGTGTGACTATTTCTGTAAAAAAAAAAACAAAAAAAACAGTTATTGTTATATATTTTAGCGTTTGGTTATAAAAATTAAATTAAACAATGAAAAATTGAAACATTTACCATTATGTTGTACACTCATGAAACTTACCATTACTGACAACTTGTTTTTCACGTTCATCTCCTGATGATGCGCTCATGTCCCAACCTGATCCTCTACCACCTAATTGAAACATAAGGTAATTTTGTTAGAGTATTAGCCATGTAGCTAAAGATTTTCCACTGTACTAACTTTGGAAAACCACATCAGTACCATTGTCCTCCATATTCTCTTCAGACGTTACATCAGCATCACCATGTCCTGATGATGGTGACAGAACATCATAATCAAGGCTGTCTGCTTCCTCATTTAAAATGGGTAGGCTATTTTCAGGGTTGGAATCCATGCTTGCAGACAGCTGCTGGACTACATTTTCATCAGTATTGTTGGTGGGCTGCCTTGACTCATTATTCAATGAGTTTACATCTGTTAACATTAAATAAAAACACTTTTCATTAAACCCAAACAACAACATATAATGTGATTTTTTGATCTAACAAATCACTGCAGACCGTTAATGATTTTAAAAACTGTTATGTTTTTATATTATTAATCAAAAATATAGATAATGTATGTATGTAAAAATTATCTTACCAGCTATCAATACCAGGCTACTTCGAATTTCTTCGATTCTCTCCTTATCCCTGTACTTTAAATCAGCCCATTTCTTCAGTACCTGCGTTGATGTGCGTCTGATATGAAATTTACGGAACAGGCCCCTGCATATTTTTTTCACAACACTCCTTTTATGTCCCATAGGACGTGGATATGTCTTTGCACATATATAGTCCAGTGCATCCATCCTTTTCACCAAGTATTGGACCTCCCCTTGGCCCCAGACCTTTGAACGTTTGTTGGTTGCCATTTTCCCTTTCAGTTTCGCTTTAGATCAGCAGGTACACAGTGTGGCGTGTCACATGGTCATTTAGACGTTTGTACGTCATGACGTTTCTTTATTTATATGTGAACAAACTGAACATTGTATGTCGCCGTAATGTACATTAGTAATACTTATGTGCTCATTTTTTTATGCGCAAATGGTTTTTTTTTGTTTTTATCACTTTGTTTTTTGTGTTTATTAAAGAATTATCTTTGAATTATATTTTAGTTATGGAAAAGTGCCTTTTTTTTTTTAAAATCATAATGTTTTATGTCATGTTTAAAACATACATATTAGTAAATTTAAATAATCAATCGAGAAAAATGATTGACAGAATGCTTGTACTGCTTAATTGTTTAGTTATCTTTTTTTGATAATTTGTAAATGAAAAATTTTGCCCAAATAAATATTTTGTTTACAATCATACATTATTTTGTAATGATTAAACATGTTATCACAATAAACTTCAAAAAACTATATTCACAATGTTGTATTAAGTTACATCAAACAATTTACTTTAATAACACAATAAACATTTTTCAACTCAAAATCAGAATCTTTCCACACTTAAGGCAATTTTAGTTAAAAAAAAAAAAAAACCAAAAAAAAATTATGACTTACATTATTTAAACACAACCATGCAATCTCATGTTTAAAGAGCACCTAAACTCATGAATTAATTATAAACATGCTGCCATGACACAGCCCCTGGTCCATTAAAAAAATTACAATAATTAGCTCTGTTTTCCATTGCATCCATCATACTACGTGACAGGGGTGGCTGTGGCAAAAGATTATCCAGTGGGTTACCTTGCTGACGCCATGCCCCCAGCTCAACAACACCATTACTTGGATTTTCTACATCAACAAAGCCAGGTGGAACATATTCAAGACCATCTCTTTTTCTGAGAAAATTATGCAAATAACAGCATGCAAGCACAACATTGTCAATGGATTCAAGTTTTAAGTTGATTGGCATGGAAAAGATACGAAATCTACTGCTTAATATGCCAAAAGCATTCTCGACAACTCTTCTAGCTCTGCATAGACGATAATTAAAAATGCGTCTTTCAACATTCAAGCCTGTAAGTGGATATGGCCGTAACAAATTACGTAGTAATGGAAAGGCCTCGTCCGCCAAAAAAACAAAATTTAAATTTCCAATGGTATTTTGGTTTGTGGGTAATTGGAGTTGATTTTGTTTGAGCCGTAATGCAAACTCCGTATGTTCAAATACCCCACCATCAGAAACTCGGCCATTCATGCCGATATCAATGTACAGAAAATCATAAGTTGCGTTGACAACCGCCATAAGGATAATGCTGTGGTAGCCCTTGTAGTTGTAATAATATGAGCCAGAATTATGTGGCTGCATTATCCTTATGTGTTTGCCGTCAATAGCGCCACCACAATTAGGGAATTGCCATAATAGGTTGAATGTATTAGCAATTTTGTCCCAATCAGTAGGACTATTTGGCAAATGCATGTAGTCATGTAAAGCATGTGCTATTGCCAAACATGTCTCTGGAATTAATGAGCTAAGTAGAGAGCGGGACACTGCTGATGAATACTGAAGGTCAGTCAAACTGCGTCCTGTAGCCAAGAATCGAAGAGTCACCCCCAAACGCTCGTCTACAGGTACTGCCTGACGCATTACTGTATTATTGCGCTGGATATAAGGGCGGACTTTCTCTAAAAGGTATGAGAACGAGCTTTCAGACATGCGTAAGTAGTTTCGAAAGTCATGTGGGTTATGCTCTTGTAGGTCTCTTACAAGGTGCATGTGAGTATAGCGTTGTCTCTCTAGTAGCCATTTGCGTGCCCAAATTCTTCTTTTTCTTGTTCGGCATCGCATGTCATGATCCTCGGCAAGTGCAAGGGCTCCTCCGGCTACAAGCATGGCAGCTATTACGGCATTTTCCGGCTCACTACGCATATTTAGCCTGTATAACAGAGAATAATATAGTATTTGTTGTGGTATTTTCTAATAAAAACTTTTTGGGATAATAATAGCAAAATTTTATTTGGATCGCACAATAAAACCCCTTAACAAATATGATTATTATTCTTATTGGTCACAGTAATGTTTGACGTCTTTTAACCGTTACACTTTGGATGCCAGCAATCTTGATTAACATACAATTATGGATAATATAATATATCTAACTGTAATGTATTAAAGAAACACAAATACAGTCATGATATTGGCTAGTTAATAAATTAAGATAAACCCCATTTAATTCTACAACAATATTTAAATGTTATAATACAAAGGAAGACATAAATCCTATAAAAAAGGCCAAATATACAACAATTATAGTAAGAAAAAAAAAATATAATTAAAAAAAAAAAAACTCACATGCGAAGTTTATCTCACAGACGAATGATGCCTAACTAAACGCCGGACACGGAGGCAGCAGGACACGTCCAAAACCGACGAAATGAACCTAGGAAATGAACCCACCAAATGGATAAACGCTAAAAGGATGTTAGCGTATTACATATATTATGGTCCAATCATGGAGCAGATGCGTTAGCAAATAGGAAACAAGTAGGCGTATTGAACATTTAAACCACCATACACGCCCGTATCGATGATGACGCAAGAGGCAACAATTTTTAAAGTCGCTTTAGTAGTGTCACACGTAACGTTAAGTATGTTGAAAGGAACGAGCAACGATAGTTACAAAGAAATTACAACGATTTTTGGGAATTAGGACCCGTGTAGCCGATTAGCGATAAATCACGCTTTTGCGACGATTTTACATCGCTGAACGCTGTTACACAAAGCTATATCGCTAACGATTGCGGAAGTGCGTCACCAAAACCGTGACCCCAACGACAAAATTCCGGCGATATCGCAGTGTGTAAAGCCCGCTTTACAGAGCTTGAAATAGATTGGGGACAGTCCTAGGAGACCCCAGAGTGTTAAGCGGGCTTTACATGCTACAATTTATCTAACAATGTGTCGGCGGGGTCACGTCGTAAGTGACGCACATCCGGCATCATTAGTTAAATTTAAGTGTGTGAAACCTCCGTGCGATTGCGATTGAAAGTCAAAATGTTCATCGCACGCACGTCATTCAATTCCTAAAAATTGAACGTCGGGTTGTTCAATGTTCCCGAGGTATCACACATCGCAGTGTGTGACATCCCGGGAACGATGAACACAGCTTACCTGCGTCCCGCGGCTCCCGCCGGCGGCTATGCGGAAGGAAGGAGGTGGGCGGGATGTTTACGTCCCGCTCATCTCCGCCCCTCCGCTTCTATTGGCCGGCTGCCGTGTGACGTCGGTGGGACGCCGAACGTCCCTCCCACTCCAGGAAGTGGATATTCGCCGCCCACATCGAGGTCATATGTAGGGGTAAGTACTTGTGACGGCAAATAATCGTTTGTGCGGCTCATGCAACAAATTGCACGAGCCGCACAAACGATGGGGGTGTGTGCGATCGCATATGAGATCGCACACGCATTTGTAACGTGTAAAGCAGGCTTACCACACAGCTTTTCAAGTCAATTGGAAGTTCATGGAGTAATTTTGACAAGCGGTGAACAGATTCGCCACAGATTGACTTTTTAATTTTTTTTTTCAAAAATTCGGGGACACTGAAGAATATGAATTTTAAAAAAATTATCTCATCCCGAATATTATTAGATGTCAATTGAATCTCCGGTGGGAACATCTCATGTACTGCTCTACTATATTCGCCAGATTTTACTGCTAATGTCTTTTGGAATCAATGCCTGAATATAATTATATGGATGTGGTAAATAGAAGCCTTCTGATTAGAAATCCCGTGTGGATATTTTTAGGTCCCAATGAAAACGCATTTTCTATTTTTGCAAATAGTTTTTCTGTATTATTACTTTCTACTGACAATTGTGGTCGTCATCCTAATTGACTATTAAAGAGACACTACAATATAAATAGATTGTTGCTTGGTGAAAGCTTGCATTTTTTAACACCACTTACCCTGTAGCAGCACATTTCTTGTGTCTCGTCGTTTTTTATTTACAAGCACATTTTCCCTTTCTTTCATATAAAAGACTATTTTACTTTTACATCCCTAGCCAAAAAATAAATAAATAAAAAATAAACTAAACCATTGTAATTGTTCCACTTTTTCTTAATTTTTATTCTTTAAATCGTTTAGAGTATGTTCACACGATGCGTTTTTGCAGCGTTAATTTCTGCACCAAAAGTGATACACTGAAATAATTCACCTGCTGTGTTTAGTTTGGGGAGGAGGATGGGGGGATTTTTTTCTTTTTTTTTTAGGAATAGTGTCATGTTTTATTTTTCTGTATTTTAATATTTTTGTTTTTTTGCAGGTTTCCATTTGTGGACTGTGATGGATTTCTTGGACTACGGGAGACTTGCTTGGTTTTTTTTTGTTAATAAAGTGATTAACGAAGGAAGGGAAAGTGTCAGGGAGTGTTTTATTTTCAGTAAAGTATTTTTTGGTGTGTGTGTTTCTTTCTTGTTATTACTGGGTTAGTAATGGGGGTGTCTGATAGACACCTCTCCATTTCTAAACCCTGGGCTTGATGCCAGCTGACAATACACAGCTGACATCATCTCCATAAAAAATTACCCCAGTGCCACCACACCACGCTCGTGAGACATTCGGTACCTACCGCTGACTGGGAGTAACATACGGATACTTTTTCTGAGTGCAGTTCCATTGGAATCTTTTGGCATCTTGGGACATTACACCATTGCATTACTTCGATATAGAGAAAGGAACAAAAACCACTCACCACTGCAGAGACAAGCCTGAATATATCCTCCTGTTAATGTCCTTTAGTCCGGCACGGATTACAGCAGCAAGCTGAGAAGGTAATGGAACAAAACAATGGAAAAGATCCAGCTGGACTCCAAGGGGATGAATAAAAAGCCTGAGGAAGGCGTCCCGCCGAAACGCATTGTGGTATACATCTGCCATTCATCAGTGTGCACAAGCCGGTGTTTTCACTTGAAATATGGATATTTATTTTTAATCAAGTTACAAATAAAGAAGCATTTTTATTCATCCCCTTGGAGTCCAGCTGGATCTTTTCCATTATTTTGTTCCATTGCATTACTTCAGAATGTCCAGGATTTCTTTTAAAGTAATACGTTCGTGAACAAGGGAGTTTGGGAGAGGTTTTTTTTTCAAATAAGCTTTTTTTTCCCTTCTTTGTGTGTTCTTTTTATGCTATACTTACTGGGTTAGTAATAGGTGTGCCTGATAGACACATTTCCATTACTAACCCTTGGGCTTGATATAAGGTGTCAATTTAGAGCTGACATGAACCCCAAAAGTATCACATCGGGAAGAACTGAGATGAAGTGTCAGAATTGGCGCATCTAATGGATGCACCATAGGGCAGCTGTGGGCTGCTATTTTAGTCTGGGCAGGGCTAAATAACCATAGGTCTTCCTAGCCTGATAATACCAGCCCCCAGCTGTCTGCTTTACCTTGACCTGATTTCAAAAATAGAGACAAGCCCACATTGTTTTTAAAAATGATTTATAAAATAACTAAAAAAAAAGATATGAAATCCTCTCTATTTTTGTTAACCAGCCAAGGTAAGGCTTACAGATGAGCATTGCAGCCCCCATCTTTACCTGCAATGTTATAAAAAATAGTTGGGAACCCACATCTCTTTTTTTTATTATTATCTATTTCCTATCCACATTTCTTTGCAATTGCCCCCATTTTCATTCCTTTTGCAGCCCCCTATCCCTACGACCATTTTACAGCACAGACGTTTGGGTCTCCATTGACATAACTGGGGTCAAGTATGGGTTCCGAACCGAACTTTTAACTGGAGTCTGGCCGAATCCGGGGAATCTGAACTTCCACAGGTCCACTTATACTGTAACTAATTACAATTAGAGATGAGCAAACCTGTTGAAGTTCGGGTTTGCCGGGTTCAGTCGGACTGTAGATAAAGTTCATTTCGGGACTCGGACTTGACCTGAATGAAGCCCAAATCTCATTTGAAGTCACTAATTGGGCAGTTTGGCTTTTTGCACACATACAGCCAGCCATAAATAGCATTTACGGGTCAGGGAGGGCAATTGTTTTTTGGGAGGGGGGAAAACACTGCATCCATCGTTTTTACCCCCATTGAGAGCCAATCAGAGATTGCATGTGGCTTGCACCGGGCCAAGCACCGAGTGTACCCAAACACCACGATGCTCGATTGAGAGGTTAGCATACGTACAGCACCCGAACTCCAAAATCTGTCACTGATTTTTCTTAAAAGTCCGTAATCGTAGCGAACCTCAACTTTTCCAGTTTGGGTTTGCTCATCTCTAATTACAATACATCCCATTACCACCACAGTTCATTTAGCACAATATTTAATATGCAGGAAACAATTCACATTACACTACACAACAATACAATAATGTCATTTGTGTCTTCAGGGAAAGGAAAGGGACAGCAATCAGCCCACCTCCTTACACTTAGATGCAGCAATCCCATGGCATTACCTTGTGTAAACAGTATTATGCAGCCCCCATGTAGGAGCATTATGCAGCCCCCATGTAGCAGCATTATGCAGCGCCCATGTAGCACCATTATGCAGCCCCCATGTAGCAGCATTACGCAGCCCCCATGTAGCAGCATTATGCAGCCTCCATGTAGCAGCATTATGCAGCCTCCATGTAGCAGCATTATGCAGCCCCCATGTAGCAGCATTATGCAGCCCCCATGTAGCAGCATTATGCAGCCCCCATGTAGCAGCATTATGCAGCCCCCATGTAGCAGCATTATGCAGCCCCCATGTAGCAGCATTATGCAGCCCCCATGTAGCAGCATTATGCAGCCTCCATGTAGCACCATTATGCAGCCTCCATGTAGCAGCATTACGCAGCCCCCATGTAGCAGCATTATGAAGCCTCCATGTAGCAGCATTACGCAGCCCCCATGTAGCAGCATTATGAAGCCTCCATGTAGCAGCATTATGAAGCCTCCATGTAGCAGCATTATGAAACCTCCATGTAGCAGCATTATGCAGCCTCCATGTAGCAGCATTACGCCGCCCCATGTAGCAGTATTACGCAGCCCCCATGTAGCAGCATTATGCAGCCCCCATGTAGCAGCATTATGCAGCCCCCATGTAGCAGCATTATGCAGCTCCCATGTAGTAGCATTATGCAGCCCCCATGTAGCAGCATTACACAGCCTTCATGTAGTAGCATTATGCAGCCCCCATGTAGCAGCATTATGCAGCCTCCATGTAGCAGCATTATGTAGTCCCCATGTAGCAACATTATGCAGCCCCCATGTAGTAGCATTATGCAGCCCCCATGTAGTAGCATTATGCAGTTGCGTGTAGCAGCATTATGCAGCCCAATGTAGCAGCATTATGCAGCCCCCATGTAGCAGCATTATGCAGCCCCCATGTAGTAGCATTATGCAGCCCCATTTAGCAGCATTATGCAGCCCCAATGTAGCAGCATTATGCAGCCCCCATGTAGCAGCATTATGCAGCCCCCATGTAGCAGCATTATGCAGCCCCCATGTAGTAGCATTATGCAGCCCCATGTAGCAGCATTATGCAGCCCCCATGTAGCAGAATTATGCAGCCCCCATGTAGCAGCATTATGCAGCCCCCATGTAGTAGCATTATGCAGCCCCCATGTAGCAGCATTACACAGCCTTCATGTAGTAGCATTATGCAGCCCCCATGTAGCAGCATTATGCAGCCTCCATGTAGCAGCATTATGTAGTCCCCATGTAGCAACATTATGCAGCCCCCATGTAGTAGCATTATGCAGCCCCCATGTAGTAGCATTATGCAGTTGCGTGTAGCAGCATTATGCAGCTCAATGTAGCAGCATTATGCAGCCCCCATGTAGCCGCATTATGCAGCCCCCATGTAGTAGCATTATGCAGCCCCATGTAGCAGCATTATGCAGCCCCTTTTTATCACAAGCAGGATTACAATGAAAGGCAACTCCTAAATGCTGTATATATTAAATAACACAAGATCCACTATTTACAATAAGTGATGTCACAGCTCACCTCCTCCCCCTTCTGTACAATGAGGTATACTACCTTTATATACAGTAGGTAACACAGAATTCAAAATTTACTATAGGTGATGTCACAGCTCACCTCCTCTTCCTTCTGTACAATGATTGATAATACCTCTATATACAGTGAAAACCGCAATTTACAAAAGTTGATGCCACAGCTTACCTCCTCCTGTGCACTGCATGATAACACCTCTATATACAGTTGATCACACAGGACTCACCATTGACAATAGTTAATGTCACAACTCAACTTCTCCTCCTGTACAATATACAATAGATAACACAGGACTCACCATTGACAATAGGGGATATCACAGCTCCCCTCCTCCCCCTCCTGTACAATGAGTTATAACACTACAGTAGATAACACCGGATCTACCATTCACAATAGGTGATTGTCACAAACCACCGGGGGGGTCACTCAGAAATCCCCCGCGCTGGCTACCAGTACGTCACAATCGGGGGGTAACAAGTGGGGGGTCACCCCTCCTTTATACCTCCCGACCGACAGAGCACGTGACGCGCTCTCTAGCGCCCCTCTTATAGTCAGGCCAATTATGGAATTGCCCGACAATAAGCAAGGAGGCCGCTATACTACTTATGCCGATTATTGAAGGGTCCCCGGTGAGAGTAGGGTATATATTCCCCCGACCTCCGCGGGCGGAATATATAAAATCTCCCCGAATCTCACTGGCCTCCCCACAATAATCCTTGGCACAAACTCGCTGCCACCAACCGCTTCACGGTAACTATTAGCCGAACACACAGACGTGGGATTCAAGATCGAGATAACAGAACAGCCCAAGATTAATTATATAATTTAATCAGCCTAAAGCACACTAGAAACTACAATATATACAATAGGGAATCTACAGAATATACATATGTCAGAGTACAGTTACAGATAAAGCATGGTTTACAAACAGGTATGCAAATTCAATCAGTTACCTTGTGCGTCTGGCCACAGGGGGGCGCTGTAGACCAGGTTTCCAGGAACTCCCACAGATGTTTCTCACACGTGACCCCCAGCGAAAGAACACTGGAAAATGGCCGAAGTAGGGTTATCAACCTGGCCAAATCCAGGTCCCCTCCTACCTTCGTGACCTCACAGGGAGCACTGCTCCACCCCTGGCTTGAGTTATGGACAATATCCCAACATGGAATATGGGCCATAACTTTGCCTGGGAGCGTCGTAGGCGGACGCCAATGCTCTCATTGTGACAGTTATGAATTTAGCTACAGAACGAGGGGACTCATGACCTGTCTGCCAGTTCCCCATTGGCTGATATCACGCCTGGGGCATTTCCCAATGTCCTGCTCCCATAAAAAGGGTGTGCCGGCATCGTCCGCATGCGGAGACACCATTTTTATGGTTGCCATATTTATCGGAAATATGGCTTGCGAGATATGAACCATTTTTTACTGGAGTCGTTCTGTCTGGCTATTTCCATAGCCTTGCTAATGAGATACAACTCTTGTTACAGGGTGACGGCAGGGAGTCATCCTGTGTCCATTGTTCCCACACCACCTCATTTCCATATCACAGGACATGGCCATGGAGGTGTAAGTGGAACACTGAGAACAAGAAGGGAGGGGGCACTGCCAGGGAGTGATGAGGGATTATGACTGGAGTCATAATTCATCTTCATATCCCGGGATTTGCCTCACACCTCCCCCCTTTTGAGGGCGCTAGGGGGCAGCACACTCCGGTGTTCCCCCGTGCGCCCGTCCGCGACCTCTCCTTGTCGGGACAGCCCGTCTGCGTTACCGTGGTCACGGCCCCTTTTGTGGCGAATGGTGAAGTTGTATTGCTGGAGCGCAAGGCTCCATCGCAACAATCGCCCATTCGTCCCCGAGACGGTGTGCAACCAGCTGAGGGGATTGTGGTCCGTCTCCACGATGAAGTGGCGCCCGTATAGATAGGGTTGCAGACGCTGCAGGGCCCACACTATGGCCAGGCACTCCTTCTCCATCGTGGAATAGGCAACTTCCCTTGGTAACAGCTTCCTGCTCAGGTACAAGACTGGGTGCTCTTGGCTCGCAGAGTCCACCTGGCTGAGCACCGCACCGAGGCCGAAGTCACTGGCGTCGGTCTGTACTACAAACGGCCGCGTGAAGTCGGCTGCCTGTAGCACGGGCGGGCTGGACAGGGCGTCCTTTAGGGCCCGGAAGGCTGTCTCGCAGTCCATTGTCCAATCGACTGCAGAGGGCAGCTTCTTCTTGGTGAGGTCCGTCAAGGGCTTTGCCAGGCTACTATAGCATGGAACAAACCTCCTATAGTACCCAGCGGTCCCCAAGAAGGACATCACCTGCTTCTTGGTCCTGGGGGTGGGCCAGGATGCGATGGCTTCCACTTTCTCAGGCTCGGGCTTCAGTGTTCTCCCACCTACCCGGTGACCGAGGTACTGGACCTCGCTCATGGCCAGCTGACACTTTCCCGGCTTGATGGTCAAACCTGCCCGGTGGATCCGCCTGAGCACCTGTGCTAGATGCTCTAGGTGGTCCTCCCAGGTGGGACTGAAGACGGCAATGTCATCCAGGTACGCGGCCGCGTACCCTCCAAGTCCCTTGAGCAGGGTGTTGACCATCAACTGTCGGTCCCTGGGCCACGCCTCCGGTGAACCCTGCTGGACCGTGGCCCGGTACAGCCGTCCTTGGTCCCAGACCACTCGCTCCGGGTCCGAGTCCGAGGGAGGCTGTGCCGCCTGCTCCTTAAGAGCTTTCAGGCTGTCGTCAGCTTCTAACGCTGCCTGAAACCCCTGACTAGATGTGGCCAGAATCGACGAGACTGTCACATCTTCCGTCAGTACCCCGGGACCTGTGTCCTGGCCTCCACCTGACTCCGCTGCCACTTGGTCAGAAGGGGAAGAGCTATCGGACCTCCGGGAGGCCCCTTGGCTTCCAGCACTCCCACTGCGGGTGACAGCGGCCACAGCCGCTGCGACCGTGGGTCGTGCCTGCTCCTCCTCCGTTCCTGACCAAGTCGCCGGTTCAGGCAGACCTACCTGGCTTCCTGACACCCCGGTTGTGGGGGAACCATGCACCGAGATCTTACCTGGGAGCACTTCCGCTCCTGGACCGGCCCCAATCTCACCTGCCTGTTCCCCTCCTGCAGCAACAGAACCCCGCTGTGAAATCTCTGGGGACCCCACATTTGCTGTGGTAGCCCCCACCCCACACACTGGTCCTCCCCCTGCAGCACCCTGCTCTCTGCTTATCCCTGCAGAGGGCAGCAGATCCCAGCTCACAGGCTGATTACTTGTAGAGGCATTGTCACACCTTTCTCTGACCCCCTCCCCTGTCACAGCTGCAGCTGAGTGTGTGTCTATGGTGTCTATGCAAGCAGAAATATCAGAGTTCACTCCCTCCTCCCTTACATCATTCATAGATAACACATTAACATTGTTAGGAGTCATGTCAGTACGGGCTGAAGGTTCAGCCCTTGGGGGGGGCCCAAACTGGGAGGTTATCTGCCCCAAATCTGTCCCAAGTAGCACGTTTGCGGGGATCCGATCAGTTACCCCCACCTCCCTCACCCCTCGCCCTGCGCCCCAGTCCACATAAATGTCAGCAACAGGCAGCGCCGGGTCAATGCCTCCAATCCCGGAGACAGCGAGGGTTTTTCCAGGGATCAAGTCTTGGGGGGACACCATCTCCGGCCGCACCAGAGTCACCTCCGAGGCGCTGTCTCGCAGTCCCATGGTCACAGACCGGCCGACGGTGACAGGTTGGAAGCTGTCCAGGGACCTACCACCACCCCCACCCACACAATACACCTTGGGCGGCCCTTGGGACGGGGACGGAGCCGGGGCCTTGGGACGCTGAGGGCACATGGCCTTGAAGTGTCCAGGTAGGTTGCACTGGTGGCACCGTCTTGGTTCCGCCACGGGCCTGGAGAGGGGAGTTGAGGGGGACACCCCCTGCAGTCTAGGGGCAGGTGGGGCAGTCGCAGAATTCATCTTACCCCCTCTCCAGGTGCTGCTGGTGGCCGCTCTCCTGGCCTCAGGGGCCCGGTTGTTGGTGTAGTCATCGGCAAGGGCAGCTGTAGCCGTGGACCCCTTTGGCTTCTGGTCTCGGATGAACTGGCGGAGATCCTCAGGGCAGTTCCACAAGAGTTGCTCCGTGATGACCAAGTCCAGGATCTCTGGTCCGGTGGAAAGCTGCAGGCCTTGGGTCCAGTGGTCGGCAGCTCGGGCAAGTGCCCGCCGGTGGTCAGCCCAGGAGTCCTTTGGTCCCTTCTGCAGGGTCCGGAACTTCTTGCGGTAGGACTCCGGAGTGAGGTTGAACTGTTGGATCAGGGCCCGCTTGATGGTGTCGTAGCCCTGATCTGCCTCAGCAGGCAAGTCCCCAAGGATTTCCAGGGCCTTACCCCTTAAACGGGGGGTCAGGTATTTGGCCCACTGGTCCTTGTCCAGATGGTGCTGCAAGCAAGTCCGTTCAAAAGCAGTCAAGAAAGAGTCCAAGTCTCCATCCTTCTCCAGCACTGGGAAGTCCTCAACACGGACCTTTGGAAGTTTGGTGTCTTGAAGGTCACGTGTGGCTGATGAGGGCTGGAGCTTGGCTAGATGCAGCTGGTAGTCACGGTCTGCCTGTCGCTCCGCAGCCTCACGCTCTGCCTGGCGCTCTTCACGCGCTGCTTGCCGCTCCGCAGCCTCAGCATCACGCGCTGCCTGCCGCTCTGCCCTGCGCTCTGCCAGGAGTTCCTTGTAGCCCTTCTGGTCTCCAGCCTGGAGAAGGGCCATAGCCATTTGAAGAAGGCTATCCGAGCCTCCCAGGCTCGGTGGAATGGCACGTGGTGATCTGCGGCCCGCTGCGGAGCCTGGTGCTTCACTGTCCATTGCAGAGCGGAGGGCTGGCATCTGGCTCGTTGAGGACCCTTGGGTGAGCTGCTCCTCATCTTGTCCAGCAGTGCCAGGTTGTGCAATGTCCTCTGCAGAGCTGTTTTCTGGCGTCGAGCTCCTGGAGGACTCGTGGGCAACCTCCTCATTGCTGTCCACAGCACCGTCCTCCCTCTCTTCGGCTCCTGCCTTAGCATTGGCCAGTTGCATAGCTCTGCTCCTGGTGCCATCAGCCATTCTTGCAGACTTTTGGTCACTGACACAGAACTGACACCTGATGCCTCCACACACCTTACAGTATCTGCACTCTGACACTCTAGTGTTGAGCTGGTCTGAAGACCCCAGCAGCCACAGCTGCTGCAGGCAGTCTTTAGTGTCTGGGAGTATGGGTCTCACACTCACACACACTATTATCTCGATCCCACCGCTATGCCACCAATATGTCACAAACCACCGGGGGGGTCACTCAGAAATCCCCCGCGCTGGCTACCAGTACGTCACAATCGGGGGGTAACAAGTGGGGGGTCACCCCTCCTTTATACCTCCCGACCGACAGAGCACGTGACGCGCTCTCTAGCGCCCCTCTTATAGTCAGGCCAATTATGGAATTGCCCGACAATAAGCAAGGAGGCCGCTATACTACTTATGCCGATTATTGAAGGGTCCCCGGTGAGAGTAGGGTATATATTCCCCCGACCTCCGCGGGCGGAATATATAAAATCTCCCCGAATCTCACTGGCCTCCCCACAATAATCCTTGGCACAAACTCGCTGCCACCAACCGCTTCACGGTAACTATTAGCCGAACACACAGACGTGGGATTCAAGATCGAGATAACAGAACAGCCCAAGATTAATTATATAATTTAATCAGCCTAAAGCACACTAGAAACTACAATATATACAATAGGGAATCTACAGAATATACATATGTCAGAGTACAGTTACAGATAAAGCATGGTTTACAAACAGGTATGCAAATTCAATCAGTTACCTTGTGCGTCTGGCCACAGGGGGGCGCTGTAGACCAGGTTTCCAGGAACTCCCACAGATGTTTCTCACACGTGACCCCCAGCGAAAGAACACTGGAAAATGGCCGAAGTAGGGTTATCAACCTGGCCAAATCCAGGTCCCCTCCTACCTTCGTGACCTCACAGGGAGCACTGCTCCACCCCTGGCTTGAGTTATGGACAATATCCCAACATGGAATATGGGCCATAACTTTGCCTGGGAGCGTCGTAGGCGGACGCCAATGCTCTCATTGTGACAGTTATGAATTTAGCTACAGAACGAGGGGACTCATGACCTGTCTGCCAGTTCCCCATTGGCTGATATCACGCCTGGGGCATTTCCCAATGTCCTGCTCCCATAAAAAGGGTGTGCCGGCATCGTCCGCATGCGGAGACACCATTTTTATGGTTGCCATATTTATCGGAAATATGGCTTGCGAGATATGAACCATTTTTTACTGGAGTCGTTCTGTCTGGCTATTTCCATAGCCTTGCTAATGAGATACAACTCTTGTTACAGGGTGACGGCAGGGAGTCATCCTGTGTCCATTGTTCCCACACCACCTCATTTCCATATCACAGGACATGGCCATGGAGGTGTAAGTGGAACACTGAGAACAAGAAGGGAGGGGGCACTGCCAGGGAGTGATGAGGGATTATGACTGGAGTCATAATTCATCTTCATATCCCGGGATTTGCCTCACAGTGATGTCACAGCTCACCTTCTCCTCCTGCATGACTGATAACACCTCTATATACAGTAGATAACGCAGGATCCACTATTCAAAATAGGTGATGTCACAGCTCATCTCCTCCCCCTCCTTACCTAATGACCTCAGATCAGAGCATGATTAGTAAATATTTCTATAAGGAAGCCAGTCTGTGGCTGCATTTAAAATGCATGATGTGAACATACCCTTAGGGTATGTGCACATAGAGTATTTTTGCCAAAATTCCAGAGCAGAAATTGACCAGTTCGTTTACGTTTTTGAAGAGTTTTTGATTTGAATTTGGTGAGTTTTTTCTAAGCCTTCTTGTTCATACTCACCTTTTTTTTAAGGATTTAGAGCAGAAATTCAGTGAAAAATTGATAGAAACTCTCCAAATGCTGCTCTAAAGCTCGAAAATTCCTCAGAAATGTGTAGCTTCAAACTCCATGAATTCCATACGTACTTAACTCGAGAGTATGTGTGGAGTAGACCCCTTCTTTTTAGACGTTCTTCCTTAAGCACCTTCATTGACATTCAACAATCATTCTTGCTATTGCTCTGCTACCGCCATCTTTTTTTTGTACTGTGAACTTTAATTAGTAAGTGAGGTCCATGCAGGCAAGTTCCAGGTGTAGAATCTGGGTGAAATATATACATTATATATATTATATAATTAAATATTATTATTATTATTTATTATGTCATAATAATAATAATAATTATTATCAGCATTATAAATGAGCATAAATACTAATATTAATTAATTAATTATTATGCATTATTATAATAAAACTATAAATTATAATAATAAATATTATTAAATAATGATAAATTAAAATATTAATATTATTAATTTATTATTATTAATTTTAACTATTAATTATTGGTAAATATTATTATAATTACATATAATTATTATTAATATTATATATAATTATATATATGAAATATATATATATATATATATATAAATATGTATAAATATAAATAAATATATTATTATATATAATTATTATATATATATATATATATATAAATATATTTTATATACATACTTTTATATATATATATATATATATATATATATAAAAATTAATATATAAATACATATATTATTATATAATTATTATTATATATAATTATTTTTTATATATATATATATATATATATATATATATTATAATTATATATATATATATGTGTATATATATATATATATATATATATATATTTATATTTATATTTTATATACATATAATCAGTTTTCTTATGTAAATTGAGCAAATTTGTCATGCTGCCCTGTTAACCTGGATAATAGTGGCACAAGCACTGGTATTACGAACAGTATTGAAGAAGCTCCTAATGAATGAACCTCAGCTGTGCTACATCTATATATCATTTTTACAGGACTCCCCAGTCACACTCACTGTAGAGACCATTGACGGCAGACGGCATGCACAGCACAGATGTAATGAATAGCAAATATCAATGCTATTAAATGTCATCACTGCTATTTTTATTGACCTCTGTAGAACAGCGCGGCCTATTGTGTACAAGTTTCTGAAAGGTCATTTGTTCTTGTGTATAGCCTAATGTAAGTATATGTGCAAGCCTCACCTCAACTAATGCCGGTACCCTGAGCACCGTAAATAATATGTCCTCAGCAGAACAGTACGTAACACCAGGACAGCATCGATGTAGCCATGTAGCTATAGCCATGTAGCATCGAAGTAGCCATGTAGCGATGTAGCCACATGTGGTCCTCCTGACTAATGGCAAATAATTAGTGATGACTTGCTTGTTGAAATCTGGCATTACCAGACTTTTGTTCTTCTTTTCTTTTTGTATATGGCTGTTCATTTTTACATAGAAAGTCTACAAATTTGCATAAAAAAGGTCTGGTCGGCTCCCATTCATAATACAAAGTTGTTCTCTTCCAGTGCCATCTAAAGAAACAAACACTAGAGTTGAGAAAAAAGATTTGCGAGTGTCACAGTTTGGCAGGTCCTGTGATGTGATGAGGTTGCCGGTCTAGTAAGTGTTACTCACAGCAAGTTGGGCTGCAGTGTGTACATCGCCCTGGCCAAAAACTGATGCTCTAGCAGGATACAGCTAAACCCCCACTAAGTGGAGGCACCACAGGTGCAGGAGAAGCAGATCACACACACACCTTCATGGAATGGAGGGGAGGTGACTGCTAGATGATAAAACTGCACACAAGTGGCTTGCATAGAGCGCTGTTCACATGCAGATGACACAGTCACAAACCCGCAGCCTATTAGGTAACGCCCTTCTATTAGATCAGGCGGGCTGCCAAGCCGTACTCCACTGTATATCATGCACGGACAGACACTCTACAATGCAAGGCCCAACAGCTGTTGGGCCTTGCATTGTAGAGTGTCTGTCCGTGCATGATATACAGTGGAGTACGGCTTAGCAGCCCGCCTGATCTAATAGAAGGGCGTTACCTAATAGGCTGCGGGATTGTGACTGTGTCATCTGCATGTGAACAGCGCTCTATGCAAGCCACTTGTGTGCAGTTTTATCATCTAGCAGTCACCTCCCCTCCATTCCATGAAGGTGTGTGTGTGATCTGCTTCTCCTGCACCTGTGGTGCCTCCACTTAGTGGGGGTTTAGCTGTATCCTGCTAGAGCATCAGTTTTTGGCCAGGGCGATGTACACACTGCAGCCCAACTTGCTGTGAGTAATACTTGATTTTTGGAGGACATTATCCTCTTATTGTTGCTTTTTTTATACGGTCTAGTAAGTGCAAGAAGTGCCCAAATGTCAGGCACAGAAGTGAAGATCGCCCTGATTTGACTGCCTCAGAGGACCAAACTGGATGACGGACTAGGACATTCCAAATCTTTTTGCCCAACTCTATTAGTCACCCTATAAGTCAATGTTGAGACAAATCAGTGCTTTCTTCGAAGACCATTACGATCACGTGTTCGTGACATCGACACAGGTCATTGACCACTATGTCTTCAATGCTGAGCATCACCCATTATGGTCAAATCGTCACAGCTCCGGTGTGTTACATGTCATCTTGGGAGTGCTGTGACCATAATGGTCGGCATTGGAGAACCGGTGTTGAAGGACCTGTGTTGATGTCATGACCATGTGACAGTAATGGGCAGAGTTCACCATTGGAGAATTGGTGTTGAAAGACCTGTTCTAGTGGCATGGTGCACCCCTTACAAAAAACCTTCAAATGTTGATCAACGTAGATGACATTATTTCGGGAAAAAAGCAAGAGATCATACATTGTTCTCTAATTTTGATCTCCATTGTAGATTATCCTCTTGGTTTCATCTTTACTGCTCTTGCAATTCTCTATTTCATATCTAAGGATATGTTCACATTGAGTTCTTTTTTTCCCATATTCAAAATTTAGGGGTGTATTATAACGGAAGAAGTCACCGCATATAATGTCAGCACTTTAAAGGGAACCTGTCAGTAGAAATTTTGCACTAGACATAAAAGATTCCCCCTCTGCAGCTCCTGGGCTGCATTCTAGAAAGGTCCCTGTTATTATTGTGCCCCTTTTAGACCAAAATAAAGACTTTATAAAGTGGTAACTTTTTGTATGCAGATACTGTTAATGGTACACGGGGGCGGGCTGCCTGGTGTCCGTTATTCTGCCTCCTGCCGCTTTAGACCGTCCCCCATCGCTCATTTCCATAGCTGTGGACGCTGCCCAGTGCTCCAGAGGTCCCCGCGCATGCCCAGTGCCTATCTCTCGTGAATGAGCACTGTGCCCAGTGTGACCGCTGGTGACGAGTTGCGCAGGCTTTAGATTATGGGCGGCGCTGTGATTTTCATCAGCAAGTAACCGCCCATAATCTCGTGACCGCGCTTTCCCCTCTGCCTCCACCGTTCTGCGCAAGCGCGGGCCAGATGACCCCATGTTACCTCTTTCCTATCTTGCCCTTGAGCAGGAAATAGATGGGAGGAGCGGAGCAGGACACCACCGATCATCTGACCATGGCATGCGCAGAACGGTGGAGGCAGAGGGGAAAGCGCGGGCACGAGATTATGGGCGGGAGCTTGCTGATGAAAATCACAGCGCCGCCCATAATCTCATGCTTGCGCAACGTCACCAGCGGTCCCACTGTGCACAGTCCCGCTACAGTGGCACGGCGCATGCGCGAGACATCGGACGCACTGTGCGGCTTCCTGAGGTATGTAAATGAGCGTTGGGGGACGGCCTAAAGTGGCAGGAGGGACAGTAACGGACACCAGACAGCCCACCCCCGTGTACCATTAACAAGATTTTTAAACTGAAAGGTACCACTTTATAAACTATTTATTTTGATCTAAAAGGGGGCACAATAACAGGAACCTTGCTAGAATGCAGCCCAGGAGCTGCAGAAGGGGAAACATTTAGTTTTAGGGCAAAATTTCTGCTGACAGGTTCCTTTTAAGGACTTGTCATTACAGCACCAAGATTTTAAGTGTTTTTTTCCCAGTTATATTTCTACAATATATTATATATTTGACCGGATAGCACATGATAAATGAGATGTCCTTCTGCTCATGCCAGGCCTCACTGCAACAAAATGTTAGTCTGCCCTTTGTTCCTCTTGACTGCCTCCATGATTATTTTTTTTTTCATGCAAGAATGTTTGGTCACTTGGGATTAAGAAATAAGGTTAAAGTAGGAGCTGCAGTCAGGTAGAAACTGCCTTGTTATTATCTCAGGGTCATTTTCCATGTTTATGATGATTAATGAATGAAAAAAAACCTGTTTATGTTATTAGAATGGTAATTATTCTAATATTTGCGTAGAAAAAAAAATGGAAATCAAAAACAGAATCTGAAAATTTTCTTGGATGTTAAACAGAAAATACAAATTTTAATATTTTGAAAATGTAATAAATATAGAATAAAAAAAAAATAAAATAAAAAAACCCTTAACTTTTACCAGAAGAATCCCAAAGGGGTTGACATAGCGGATTGTTAGCCATTAGAGATGAGCAAACCCGAACTGTAAGGCTATGTGCCCACGCTGCGGAAAATGCGCGGATTTTACCGCGGATTTCTCGCGGAAAAGCCGCGGATTTTCCAGAAATCTGCAGCACAGCTACTCCCCAGCCATTTCTATGGCATTTGGGAAATGCTGTGCCCACGCTGCGGATTTTTCCGCAGTGGAAATCGTGCGGATTTTCGTGCGGAAAAATCTGCAGAATGTCAATTATTGTTGCGGATTTCTCCGCAGGGTCCCATATAATTACCTGCCTCACCGGAGTCACTTTCTTCGTCCGGTGTACAGCAGCGCGGTGGATCCAGGTATAGGAAGGAAGAGGTGGGCAGGGCCTGCACGAGCTCCGGTCATGTGACCGCCGGAGCTAGTTCAGGCCCGCCCACCTTCTCCTGCAGACGCTGACAGAGTGACCCGGCCGCCGGAAAGCGAGGTGCTGCGTGATGGAGGTAAGTATGAATGCTCGATCACTGCAGCACTTGTTCTGCATTGAGGATGCAGTGCCGAAGCCATGGTACTGTATCCTCAATGCAGAATGCCCGCACCATATCTGGAGGACATTCCGCAGCATGGAAACAGACAAAAGTTGTGGTGCAGTTTCCTGGGAGCACCTGCGGAATGTCCTGCGGATATATCCGCAGGACACTGTCCCCGTGGGCACATAGCCTAAAGGTTGGGGTTAGTATCAAACACTGGGTGTTCAGAGCTCGAACCCGAACATTTACAAAAAAAGTCTGTGTCCAAATTCCGGTGTTCTTCGCATGCTAACCACTTGATCGATCATTGGGATACTCGGGTACGCTTGGTGCTCAGCCAAGGGAGGGCCACTTGCAGTCTCTGGATGGCTGTCACTTGGGGTAAAAACAATATTTTCAGATGCTGTGTCCCCACCCCCCCACCAAAAAAACACCCTCCTACCGGAAATGCTCTGTTTATGGCTGGATGTATGTATATCAAGAGCCAAACTGTCAAATCATTGACTTCCATTATTCTCACTACTCAAGTCGAGCCTGTTAGTTCGGGCCCCCATTGACTTACATGGGGTCCAGGAACAAGTTCAGGTCAAGTCTGGGTCCCAAAACAAAATTTTAACTGAGAACCGGCCAAACTCGGAGAATCCGAACATCCACGGGTCCGCTCATCTCTATCAGTCATACCAACACTGATCAATGAAATTTTCTGTCTACGTACACGGTTTTTTTTCTGTCTTGCCGTAGTTTTCTTAAATCAATTTCTTAAATCAATTAATTATTGATAAGTTAATAAGATAAGTTGTTGCAGAAATTAGAGAGTCTAAATAAGTATCTGCTACCGGAAAATTACTCTGTGTGTGGCCCAGCCACATGGTAGGATGGAGACCCTTGCACTAAGAAAAGACAAGAACAAGAGTAGTGGCAAGGAACAGTTTCCAAGAAAGAATGCTTATGATGTACATGAGTTTATGTGCTTAGCACCACCAAATCCACATTGGCTAGGCATTCATTTTCATGCACTGTCTGGTTTATTACTACGGCATTGGACTCTGTTCACATTGCAGAGTCCAACAGGCAACCTGGTGTCTGTTAAGTGCTCAGCTTTGCTGGGCGTCGGCTGAGTTGTTTTCACTGCTCCCAGACGTGCAGGAGCTAATCCTTTTTGGAGCAGTGTGCAACTCTTCTGAGAACCAGGTTGCTGATTACCATCCACAGCTGGTGTCTCCCTATTTAACGCTGGGGAGTGTAGTAGGAGATCGCCGAAGATAGCTTCAGCGAACCCGTCTCAGTGGTTGTTCAGTTTATGGTGAACTACAGTTGCTTTTCTACGTGGTGTTAATGTTCCCCTGCTGTGAGTTTATTCCATACCCTTTTCTTTATTCCCCTGTACACATATAGTCTCTCTTTTCTGTTTCATGCAGTCTGTATGAGGTTTCATTCTCCCTTATCCGTTTCTTTTCTGTGAGGTTTGGTTCCTGGGTTTCCGGCCTGCCCCTAGGGTCGGGGGAGTAAGATCCCAGCTCGGACAGAAGTCAGGGTCACGCTAGGGACTCGAAAATAGCTACCATCAAGCTTACCTCCGAGATAAGGAACAGTGCAGGGTCTCAAGCCTGAGGGCCAGTTTAGGAACCCCTAGTCTGTCAGAACACACCCCGTGATAGGCATGAAATCCCACAGGAAAGAGCTACTGAGAAATTTGTCACCTGTTATCCAAACCTAGCTAAGGCCCCAAAAAAAACAAGATCTCACTGAAGTCTCTGGAAATAATCAGGTGACTTGAAAGTTACAAACCCTGTACTACAATTATAAAGAAGTATAGTATTGGCTCATCCATCATTTATGACATTCGAAAGCAAGAGGTCCAATTATGTTCAGCTATAACATGAGGTGAAACCATCCAGGGCTTGTCGAAGCAATAAATGCTGAAGCAGCAAAAATTATACAAGTTGGATAAGATGGTGCATGAGTGGGTTACACCAGTGGTTCCCCAAGGAAATGTTTTCTCCAAGCCCATGATTAATGAGAATCAAAGAGCTTTTATGAGACATGGAAATGTGCACGCTTATTGATGGCCTACCGAAAAACTTTATGAAAATTTCATAAAATTAAAAAAAATGAAATATGGCTCTTCTGCGAAGATGGGATTCTTTGTGAAAGGCGAGAAACAAATTCCTTTCAAAAACATCTATGGAAGACCATTGGGTGTAGAAATATATACCCAATGGTCTTCCATAGCAATTTTGCAATAAACCAGCCATACTTTTCCCAATATCAAATAAATAAGAAAAAAAACAAAAATAAAATCAAGCTGGAGCATAAGTTGGTATGCATGTAATATAGGAGGATGTTCACACTGTGGCCATTTCACAGACATGCAGATACCTAAAAAAAGTAAATAGTAGTACTTGTAAATAAAATAGGCACTTGGTTAACACTGATCAAAAAGTGTAAAAGCCATCCCACCGCAGCAAGGTGTACCTAGTCTGGACGGTATTAAAACCTTACCTTGTGTCAGTGGCATCAATGTGAATAAGGGCAAAGAAAGATATAGCTACCCAGGACAGGTAGTTGCAGTTGGGCCCTATCCTTCTCTGCCCTTATTCACATTGATGTTTCTGACACAAGGTAAGGTTTTAATGCTAGAGTAGGACGGCCCTGATTAGGAATGCGCCTTTCCCCACCGCCATCGGAGGCCCCGTGACGTGATGACGGGGAGCCAATAGTTGCCCGATGGGTCATGTGATGACTCCCCCATTTGCCCCATAGAAAATTAAAGGGTTAATAAATAAATAAATATATATATACATATTTGGTATCATTCAGAAATGTCCAATCTAACAAAATATAAAATCAATTCACCTGATCAGTAAACGGTGTAGCGGCAAAAAAAATTCCAAACACCAAAATTACTTTTTTTATTGTTTAAAATTTTGCGCAAAATGCAATAACAGGCGATCAAAACATAGCATCTGCACAAAATTGGTATCATTAAAAACTTCAGCTTGAGATGCAAAAAATGAGCTGTCAATGAGCCCCATGAGAATGCTACAAAAAATGTGCCACTTTTTTGGGACAAAATTCAGTTTTTTTTATACCCCTTAGAAAAAATGTAAACCTATACATGTTTGGTATCTACAAACTCGTACTGACCTGAAGCATCACACTTACCCATCAGTTTTACCATATAGTGAACATGGTGAATAAAATACCCCAAAAACTATTGTGCAATTGCACTTTTTTGCCATTGTTTAGCACTTGGAAGTTTTTGGCCATTTTCCAGTACACTATATGATAAAATTCATGATTACATTTAAAAGTACAACTTATCCCGCAAAAAAAAAGCCCTTTCATGGCAAGATTGACAGAAAAGTAAAAAAGTTACGGCTCTCGGAAAAAGAGGAGCACAAAACAACAACGGAAAATCACCCGTGGTTGAAGGGAGTAAATAATGCCTTTAAAAAATAGAGCAGGTTAGAGCTTTGGCCCAGGCAATGGACAGAGGCCAACATGATGATGGGTTGCAGGGAAGGGGGTGATGTTGGTTAGATGGTATATAAAATAATGATTTGGGGAGTGGCTCAGGGTACACCCTCTCTAGTTTTGGGCACTTGGTTTGGGAACAATGTAAGTGGTTTATCGGCTCATGGTGACCTTGTAATTGGTGTTTTATATGGTCTTAGGAATTTACCATGAGTATAGGTCCCTGCATTTGTAGATAACAATTACTAGTTGCTCTGGTGATTTTTTTGGGTTCTTGTCAGGGTTGTGTCCCTGGGAGTCGTTTAATAGCAAGTAAGCTGTCTGTTATGTGAGGTGGGCTCATGCGGTGGATCCTCTAAGTCCGCTGTTCCCGATGATGACACATGGACGCTGGTGCAACAGCCAAATGGAACATGGTCACATAGAATGCAAAAACAATGGCTTAATAAAGCCCAAGGTAGCAGAATTACTCAACATATTGACTGATCAAGTGAACAGCATGGGCAGATGGCAGCATAACTGAAGACCTAGGATAGATAGCGGAGTAGCAGAAGACATCAGAAGAATAGGTGGAATTCAAACAGGAAATAGGTTTGCGGAAAGCCGTTGGCAGACAGGTAGCAGGATTACTAAAGACCACAGGCAGACATGTAGTAGAGTTACTGACCACAGGCAGAAGACAGATGAATAACAGGGAAGTCTGACAACTATGGAAGCTGCACAACACTGAAGGTGGAAATGAGCTTCAACGACACGCCTACTCTAAGGCCTCTGTCACACGCCCGTGAAAATCACGCACGTGTTTCACGGACGTGCAAAGATGCGGATTGTCCTCGGTGAGGTGTGTGTATGGCACACATGTGTTCTCCGTGTGTTATTCGTGATAACACACGGAGAACGGGAACTTTCTGCTCACCTGTCCCTGGCGTTGCTCCCCGTAGTGCTGATCTTCGGTCTCCCGCCCTGCCGACTCCCCGCTGCTGCTGCTTTCAGCTGCAGTGAAGTGAATATTAAATGAGCATAATGAGCGGCGGTCGTCAGCAAGTGACAGCAGCGGCAGAGACAGGAGGGCTGGAGAAGGGGAGCAAAGTTTTTTTTTTTTAAAAGACACATGTCTTTTCTCCGGTGCGTGTCACACGGAACACATCCGTGTGGTATATGTGTGTTACATGTGACACGTTTGCGTTCCGTGTGACACCCGTGATGTCGGAGAAAAACGGACATGTCGGGCACACGTAAGTACGGAACAGACACACGTTCCGTGCAAAAATACTTACGTGTGCCTGAAACTATAGGAAAACATATGTCAACGTGTGCCCGTGTCTCCGGTACGTGAGAAAACTGCTCATACACGTACCGGAGGCACGGGTGTGTGACAGAGGCCTAATTTACTAATACTTATGTATCACAAAACTGTTATGAGTGTTAATAAATGGCATCTTTGTTCAAATGTATCTCATCCAAGTGGCCAGCATTTTTTCTTGATACCTTTTCTCTTTTTTGATGGGCATGCCTAGTCCTGCTGCAGCTCCTCCCAAGCTCTGCCCATTTTGGTGGAGCTGGCTGAATCTGGTGTCAAGATGTCTAAAGTTAAAGTTAGTAAAATTTTGTGTAACGTTTCTGGATTAAACACATTGATGAATCGGCCCCAATATCAAAAGGAAAAAGTCACCTGAAAAATTTGATTTGGCCAGAATCAATTCCTATAGAATTGAAAATGCCCAGATAAGATGTGTAACATACTCTGGGATCGAGATGGGAAAATAGAGTCAAAACAGAACTAATTATTCATAAATTTTACTAAAAAATCTGCAGAATCCAAATTTGTTGTGATTTGTTGTGCACAAATCCAGACAGCAAGATCAGTCCAGACAATCACCATTTTGCTGGATTCTTTTAGAACTAGGAACAGATTAAAAAGAAAATAATAATAAAACTTTATACTCAAATGTCATAGACCCAATCCCTCACTTGTCCTGCCTCTGCAGTTCCAGGCCAAGTCATCTGGTTGTTGCTTAGGATCTTCTGGTCTCCAGATGATCTGGTTCTTGAATATTTTGGTCTCTGGATCTTCTGGTCTCAGGATCTCCTTGTCTCCTGATCTTCTGGCCTTCTAATTTTCTGGTCTCCGAATCTTCTGGTCTCCAGATCCTCTGGTCTCTGGATCTTTTGTCCTTTGGTCTTCTGCCCTTCTGGTCTCTGGATCTTCTGGTCTCCTGATCTTCTGGCTTTCTAATTTTCTGGTCTCCGGATCTTCTGGTCTCCAGATCTTCTGGTTTCCGGATCTTCTGGCCTCTGGTCTTTTGTCCTCCGCATCTTAATAATAATAATAATAATAATCTTTATTTCTATAGCACCAACATATTCCGCAGCGCTTTAGAATTCAGGAGGATGATAACAACAATTAACAGTTATAGAAAATGCAATATTTAAAGGGAAAAAAGACCACCCTGCTCGTGAGAGCTTACAATCTACAATGAGATGGGGGGGAGCAAGGTACAAGTGCTTATTTACAATGACAATCCAGCCATCTCAGGAAAATGGGGGATAGATAATGGCTTCCTGGACCTGTTGGCCAGAGCCTTGAGATGCATTTGGGTGCCATGGAGTTTGACGTGGGATTATTTTCTGAGAAGTTGTGGAGGGATTAGGTGAATTTAGTTCGGCTAGGGAGTGTGATAGGCTGCCCTAAAAAGATGCGTTTTTAGGGTGCATCTGAAGCTGAGTAAGTTGTGATTCGTCCTAACTTCTTGGGGTAGAGCGTTCCAGAGATTTGGTGCAGCTCGGTCACAGGATCTTCTGGTCTCCTGATCTTCTGGCCTTCTAATTTTCTGGTCTCCGGGTCTTCTGGTCTCCGGATCTTCTGGCCTCCGGATCTTCTGGCCTCCGGATCTTCTGGCCTCCGGATCTTCTGGCCTCCAGATCTTCTGGTCTCTGGATCCTCGGGTTTCCAGTCTTCGGGTCTCTTGTCACTGACTGTGCCTGATTGGAAGATTGAAAACCAGAGTATTCGAAGTGGCCGGGAAGCAGAACAGGTGAGTATCAGGTATAGAAAAGTGAGTATTATATTTTATTATCTTATAAACTCTTCCTGGGACACTAAAAAAATCCAGGAAAATGTGGAATTGAATCACAAAAATACAGATTCTGGCAGAATAAGATTTTTTTTAGGTGAAATTTATGACAAATTAGTTCCTTTTCGAATCAATTTGCTCATCTTAAATATACTTTGTAGATATGGACAGTACCGATCCAATTCTTGACTCTGTTATACTGAGGGATGAATGATGGATGGATGTAGCTCTGCTCTGTACAGGTGGGATGGCGAGGTGAATTGGGCTCATACAATTTATATTACGGTGTACAGATTAACCAGGGGAGTATATATTACTTACGGATACAGGCTTACCGGCTCTGACCCTGTGTGTCACCGGTACTTCCAGACCGACTATGCCCCCAGGCTCTCTGATTAACAAGAATTTATATAAATTATGGATCCAGAAGGGTGAAGTTCCTCTATTTTCAATGTTTCCTACAGCTATTTCTTTTAGAAAACCGTGAAGACAAATGCACAACCAAAATAAAAAATAATTACACACAGTTCAGCTGCTTTTCCCTTGCACCATTATTACTTTGTAGAATGTAAACAGTTTGCATTCTATTTTATGGGAAAGCCGGGAGACAGCTAATGTAATATTAATAAGGAACGTCACGTTTCCTGACACAATTGATTTAGTAAATAATCGTGTTGTTCAAGAAATACCAGTTCAAGAGCATCATTTCTCATGCATCTACCTTGTGTTGTTTCTCTGTTAAGGCCGGTTTACACGCAACGACATCGCTAACGAGATGTTGTTGGGGTCACAGAATTCATGACGCCCTAGTCCAGGGCGTCACAATCCCGTATAAACAGTTACTCACATTTTAGCAAGTTATTGCTACCTCCCAACTCTGAAGGATAAGAAAGTGGGACACCTTCCACAGATAATTTTGGCAGGTAATCCACTCTCCTAACCCAGTCTTTTTTGCACACAAACACACACACACACACACATATACACACACACACACACACACACACACACACACACATATACACACACACACATACACACACACACACACACACACATATACACACACACACACACACACACACACACACCACACACAGCCCCCAATGAAGCCCCTTAGTGTTACCATACAGCCTTTCATGGACTCCATGAAGGATGACACCATAAAGATGGCCCCGGCCCACATACATTAATGCCCCCACATTGCCACACAATGTGATTCCTACATGAAGCCACCATGTAGTTTATGATACCCCCAATGCACTCCTACATAGTATGATGTCACCAGCTATCCCCGACACAGAGTTTGATGCACCCAAAGTGCTCCCAATACACATTGCTATATCCACAGTGTCCCCCACAGTGTGATTCCCCCACAGTCCACACACCATTTGTCTCAGTTAGGTATCCATCCATTTCACCCACTCCCACAATGAGAGGAGCATATATACACTCTTTGCTGTATCTGTTCCCATAATGTATGTGATGTCATCATTGTTTATGGGGACTGTGTGGACATACTGTGTAGGGGGCATTATGGAGGCACCACTATTTGGAGAACTGTGAGCTCTGAGGGTATCATACTGTGTGGGGTAATCATCATATTGTGTGAGGGGCACTGCAGGGAAATTACAATGTGTGGTTTGGCACTATAGAGGCATCATACTGGGTGAGGGGGACTGTGGGGCACATCATACTGTGTCAGGGGCACTAAAGGGGAAACAATGTGTGGAGGGTACTGTAGGGTTGTCATTTTGTGTGGTTTGGTACTATAGAGGCATCATACTGGGTGGGGGGACTTTGGGGGCATCATACTGTGTCAGGGGCACTAAAGGGGAAACATACTGTGTGCTGGGGACTGTTGGGACATTATACTGTGTGGGATTTGGCACTATGGAGGCATCATACTGGGTAGGGGGACTTTGGGGGCATCATACTGTGTCAGGGGCACTAAAGGTGAAACATATTGTGTGGTTTAGCACTGTGGGGTCATCATTGAGTGGGTTGGCACTATGGAAGCACAATTAAGTAATAAAGACTGTGGGAGCAACTCACTGTGTTGTGACGATGGGGCAACATGTGTGATGGGAGCATCATTGTGTAGATGGGAACTGGGGGACATCATAATGTGTGTAGTCATCATTGTGTAAGAAGGACAATTGGGACATTATATAGTGTGAGGGGCACAGTGGGGGCAACATACAATGTGGGGTTCACTGGGCACATAATAATGTGTGCAGGGCACTGGGGGGTATTATTGCTTGGAAGTACTGTGGGGGCAGCATACTATTTTGGGACCTCTTGGGGCATCAGCATGTATATGTGTGGGGGGGAAGTATGGGGTCACTGAAGGGACATAAAACTGTGTTGAGAGAACAGTGGGGATAATATACCATGTTTAAGGCACCAGGGCTATCATAATGTGTGTGGAGGAAATGTGGGAGCATCATTATGTGTGGAGGCTGTAAAGTCATAATACTGGGGGGGCAAAGATGTCATTATTGTGTGGGAGGCTCTGTATTTGTTTAGGGGCACCATATTGTGTAGGGCACTGTAGGGACATCATTGTGTGGGAAGCTCTGTATGTGTCTAGGGGCACCATATTGCGTGGGGTCTGTAGGGACATCATTGTGTGGGAGGCTCTGTATGTGTCTAGGAGCACCATATTGTGTGGGGCTCTGTAGGGGCATTATTGTGTGGGAGGCTCTGTATGTGTCTAGGGGCACCATATTGTGTGCGGCTGTGTAGGGGCATCATTGTGTGGGAGGCTCTGTATGTGTCTAGGGGCACCATATTGTGTGTGGCTGTGTAGGGGCATCATTGTGTGGGAGGCTCTGTATGTGTCTAGGGGCACCATATTGTGTGGGGCTCTCTAGGGGCATCATTGTGTGGGAGGCTCTGTATGTGTCTAGGGGCACCATATTGTGTGGGGCTCTGTAGGGGCATCATTGTGTGGGAGGCTCTGTATGTGTCTAGGGGCACCATATTGTGTGGGGCTCTCTAGGGGCATCATTGTGTGGGAGCCTCTGTATGTGTCTAGGGGTGCAATATTGTGTGGGGGTCTGTAGGGGCATCATTGTGTGGGAAGCTCTGTATGTGTCTAGGGGCACCATATGCGTGGAGCACTGTACGAACATCATTGTGTGGGAGGCTCTGTATGTGTCTAAGGGCACCATATTGTGTGGGGCTCTGTAGCGGCATCATTGTGTGGGAGGCTCTGTATGTGTCTTAGGGCACCATATTGTGTGGGGTTCTGTAGGGGCATCATTCTGTGGGAGGCTTTGTATGTGTCTAGGGATACCATATTGTGTGGGGCTCTGTGTTAGGGCCAGGTGGACGGGCAGACCCAGGAGGTGGATCCACTGGGCTGAACACCTCACTGAGGGCAAGGTGCCCGGTAGCCGAAGCACTACGGGTAGCAGGACAGTCCGTTCAGAGGAGTGGAGTGAAGAAGTCCCTGGGACCACGGATTCTCTGAAGGTAGTCCGAGTGACGGAGCTCAGGTTCGGAGGCCGAGATGACGTCAGGCAGAGTCCGGAACCAACGGAGCGAGAAGATGGGTCACCACAGGGATCGGAGATGGTATGAACTGACGGGATGGCAGACCGTCACCGTTCGGGGTTCGGGTATCGTCAGGACCGGTTGGCGAGGCAGGAGCGGCTCTACGAGAGAGATAGGTAAGTATACCACAAGACAAAAGGAGACCTGACTCCTAGCTTAGCAAAACACGAAGAACAGGCCCCGCCCACTTAGAAAGGATCCCCCTATATACCCTGTACCTGATTCTTCAATATCCTGTTGGAGGACACTGGCCCTTTAAGAGAGGGTCAATGACCGCGCGCGCGCCCTAATGCGCATGCGCGAGGCCCGGGTGCCAGAAGCCAGAGCAGGGAGCGGTGCACAGGAGGCAGGAGTGCCGGGCTGGAGCAGAGTTGCCGACGGGCGCTGGGAGCGGGGACCGGGCTGCCTGGGGACCGCAGGTGATGGGGCATGGAGCCTGTGGAGCGGGGGACGCCTGGCAGAGGAGCCGGGGAGCGCGGCAGGGGAGCCGGAGAGCGTGGCAGGGGAGCCGGAGAGCGTGGCAGGGGAGCCGGGGAGCGTGACACTCTGTAGGGGCATCATTGTGTGGGAGGCTCTGTATGTGTCTATGGGTACAATATTGTGTGGGGCTCTGTAGGGGCATCATCGTGTGGGAAGCTCTGTATGTGTCTAGGGGCACTATATGCGTGGAGCACTGTACGAACATCATTGTGTGGGAAGCTCTGTATGTGTCCAGGGGCACCATATTGCGTGGGGTCCGTAGGGGCATCATTGTGTGGGAGGCTCTGTATGTGTCTAGGGGCATCATATTGTGTGGGGCTCTGTAGGGGCATCATTGTGTGGGAGGCTCTGTATGTGTCTAAGGGCACCATATTGTGTGGGGCTCTGAGGGGCATCATTCTGTGGGAGGCTCTGTATGTGTCTAGGGGCACCATATTGTGGGGGGGTCTGTAGGGGCATCATTGTGTGGGAAGCTCTGTATGTGTCTAGGGGCACCATATGCGTGCAGCACTGTACGAACATCATTGTGTGGGAGGCTCTGTATGTGTCTAGGGATACCATATTGTGTGGGGCTCTGTAGGGGCATCATTGTGTGGGAGGCTCTGTATGTGTCATGGGGCACCATATTGTGTTGGGTTCTGTAGGGGCATCATTGTGTGGGAGGCTCTGTATGTGTCTAGGGGCACCATATTGTGTGCGGCTGTGTAGGGGCATCATTGTGTGGGAGGCTCTGTATGTGTCTAGGGGTACCATATTGTGTGGGTCTCCGTAGGGGCATCATTCTGTGGGAGGCTCTGTATGTGTCTAGGGGCACCATATTGTGTGGGGCTCTGTAGGGGCATCATTGTGTGGGAAGATCTGTATGTGTCTAGGGGCACCATATTGCGTGGGGTCGGTAGGGGCATCATTGTGTGGGAGGCTCTGTATGTGTCTAGGGGCATCATATTGTGTGGGGCTCTGTAGGAGCATCATTGTGTGGGAGGCTCTGTATGTGTCTAGGGGCACCATATTGTGTGTGGCTGTGTAGGGGCATCATTGTGTGGGAGGCTCTGTATGTGTCTAAGGGCACCATATTGTGTGGGGCTCTGTAGGGGCATCATTGTGTGGGAAGATCTGTATGTGTCTAGGGGCACCATATTGCGTGGGGTCGGTAGGGGCATCATTGTGTGGGAGGCTCTGTATGTGTCTAGGGGCATCATATTGTGTGGGGCTCTGTAGGAGCATCATTGTGTGGGAGGCTCTGTATGTGTCTAGGGGCACCATATTGTGTGTGGCTGTGTAGGGGCATCATTGTGTGGGAGGCTCTGTATGTGTCTAAGGGCACCATATTGTGTGGGGCTCTGTAGGGGCATCATTCTGTGGGAGGCTCTGTATGTGTCTAGGGGCACCATATTGTGGGGGGGGGGTCTGTAGGGGCATCATTGTGTGGGAGGCTCTGTATGTGTCATGGGGCACCATATTGTGTGGGGTTCTGTAGGGGCATCATTGTGTGGGAGGCTCTGTATGTGTCTAGGGGCACCATATTGTGTGCGGCTGTGTAGGGGCATCATTGTGTGGGAGGCTCTGTATGTGTCTTAGGGCACCATTTTGTGTGGGACTCTGTAAGGGCATCATTCTGTGGGAGGCTCTGTATGTGTCTAGGGATACCATATTGTGTGGGGCTCTGTAGGGGCATCATTGTGTGGGAGGCTCTGTATGTGTCTAGAGGTGCAATATTGTGTGGGGCTCTGTAGGGGCATCATTGTGTGGGAAGCTCTGTATGTGTCTAGGGGCACCATATGCGTGGAGCACTGTACGAACATCATTGTGTGGGAGGCTCTGTATGTGTCTAAGGGCACCATATTGTGTGGGGCTCTGTAGCGGCATCATTGTGTGGGAGGCTCTGTATGTGTCTTAGGGCACCATATTGTGTGGAGCTCTGTAGGGGCATCATTCTGTGGGAGACTCTGTATGTGTCTAGGGATACCATATTGTGTGGGGCTCTGTAGGGGCATCATTGTGTGGGAGGCTCTGTATGTGTCTATGGGTACAATATTGTGTGGGGCTCTGTAGGGGCATCATTGTGTGGGAAGCTCTGTATGTGTCTAGGGGCACCATATTGCGTGGTGTCCGTAGGGGCATCATTGTGTGGGAGGCTCTGTATGTGTCTAGGGGCATCATATTGTGTGGGGCTCTGTAGGAGCATCATTGTGTGGGAGGCTCTGTATGTGTCTAGGGGCACCATATGCGTGGAGCACTGTACGAACATCATTGTATGGGAGGCTCTGTATGTGTCTAGGGATACCATATTGTGTGGAGCTCTGTAGGGGCATCATTGTGTGGGAGGCTCTGTATGTGTCTAGGGGCACCATATTGTGTGGGGCTCTGTAGGGGCATCATTGTGTGGGATGCTCTGTATGTGTCTAGGGGCACCATATTGTGTGGGGTTCTGTAGGGACATCATTGTGTGGGAAGCTCTGGTTGTGTCTAAGGGCACCATATTGTGTGGGGCTGTGTAGGGGCATCATTCTGTGGGAGGCTCTGTATGTGTCTAGGGATACCATAATGTGTGGGGCTCTGTAAGGACATCATTGTGTGGGAGGCTCTGTATGTGTCTAGGGGCACCATATTGTGTGGGGTTCTGTAGGGGCATTATTGTGTTGGAGGCTCTGTATGTGTCTAAGGGCACCATATTGTGTGGGGTTCTGTAGGGGCATCATTCTGTGGGAGGCTCTGTATGTGTCTAGGGGCACCATATTGTGTGGGGTTCTGTAAGGGCATCATTGTGTAGGAGGCTCTGTATGTGTCTAGGGGCACCATTTTGTGTGGGGCTCTGTAGGGGCATCATTGTGTGGGAGGCTCTGTATGTGTCTAGGGGCACCATGGTGTGTGGGGCTCAGTAGGGGCATCATTGTGTGGGAGGCTCTCTATGTGTCTAGGGGCACCATATTGTGTGGGGCACTGTAGGGGCAGCAATATGTGGAGGGGAATCTTTAAGATCTTTGGGAGCACTAAGGGGTACTTTGCACACTAAAGACATCACAGGTGCGATGTCGGTGGGGTCAAATTGAAAGTGACGCACATCCGGCATCGGAGTTTGTGAATCCTTTTTACTACAATTAATGAGCGCAAAAGTGTCGAAATCGTATGATCGGTGTATCGTCGATCATTTCCATAAATTTGTAAGGACCGATGTTACGATGTTGTTCCTCGTTCCTGCGGCCGCACACATCGCTGTGTGTGAAGCCGCAGGAGCGAGGAACATCTCCTTACCTGCGTCCTGGCTGCAATGCGGAAGGAAGGAGGTGGGCGGGATGTTTACGTCCCGCTCATCTCCGCCCCTCCGCTTCTATTGGCCGCCTGCCGTGTGACGTCGCTGTGATACCACACGACCCGCCCCCTTAGGAAGGAGGCGGGTCACCGGCCAGAGCGACGTCGCAGGGCAGGTAAGTGCGCGTGAAGCTGCCGTAGCGATAATGTTCACTACGGCAGCTATCACAAGAGATCGCAGCTGCGATGGGGGGCGGGGACTATCGCGCTCGGCATCGCAGCATTGGCTTGAAATGTCGTAGTGTGCAAAGTACCCCTAAGGTGCTTCAATAGGAACACTATTTTGTATGGGTCGTGTTGGGGGTGTGCCAAAACAAAATTGCTGCTGCATTCTGCGATATATATCCCTTTTTCCTGCTCTTCACAGTTGGGATATATAGTTACATACATAGGTTGATAAACGACCTCGGTCCATCAAGTTCATCCTTCCTCCAACAATTCTACATTTTGTCATTAAGTCACTTATAACTGACAATATTATGCACTGAGGAAATCACCGTCCCTGATATAAAAGCTGTTATAGTATCTGCCATTACTACCTCTTGTGGTAGGGTATTCCACAGTCTGACTGCTCTAACTGTAAAGAACCCCTTCCTATTTAGCTGCCGGAATCGCTTTTCTTCCACTCGCAGTGAGTGCCCCCTGGTCCTTAGTATTGTCTTTGGAAGGAATAAGTCATGATTTTGGTTATTTCTTTTCCAGTAACATAACTAAGAAATGTCCTGGAAGAATTTGCAATAAGATGAAATACCGGTTAGCCATTTACTGTCGCTCGCACACGTACCAAGACATATGCAACTCTCACGGCTCATCCTTGTGTCTTGAGGGTGACAGCTGGGACAGCTTCCTCCAGAGTGGCACTTACACAGTTAAAAATCTCTTCATTTTCCCAGCACTCCTACTCCATGCTCCAGGAGAGTAACAACACACAATATTGGGGGGGGGGGGGGGGGGGGGGGGTCAAACTTGCATCAGCTCTGCAGCACTGAGCACCCTTACATGTTATACAGTGTGTGCATGCTTGCATCATGCTCCAGTGCATGTGATCTCAGCTGTCATCATGCATGCATGCATAGCAGGCAGCGCTCATCAGGCATTGCATGTAGACATCCCTATTGTGTGCTGGGCACTGCAGTCTGGAAGCTCAGTGTATATATATGGGGAGTGGAGAGGAGAGAACAGGAGGAGCTCCAGATCCCTGCAGCTGATCACACACACACACACACATACACTCACATACACCAACACTTGCTCCATTCTCCCTAACACACACTCACCACAATCATGATGATCCTATCACCTCCCCCCAAAAGAAAAAGGACAGGAGCTAATTCAACCTGATCTCAATTCCATGCATGCCATAAGCATCTCCACCAGGGTCTTACAAAAGGACATGAAGCCAAAAGCAGACCCCAACCATCATTAGTGCTATCGTCCCAGGGAGCTTAAAGAGTAGGTGGCTACAAGAAGGCAACCTCAGTGCTCCATCCTCAGATTATTGCAAGCGAAGAACAGTTCTGCTCTGCTGATCTTCGGTTTGGGGGGAGGGGGGAGACTTTGCCTCTGAGATTGCTAGGCTGGACCTCTGCTTGAACTCCTGTGCATTTTGTTGAGTGTTACTTTCCATCCTCGCACCTGATCGGCGACAAGAAACAATCCGGTCGCTTCATCCTTTTATTTTATTTTTTTTTATTATTTTTTTTTATTTTTTTTTTATTTCCTTCTTTCTTCTGCGTGCCAACTTCTAGGCAACGTCAACCCTGCAGGAGATGCTTTGCTGCAGAACCAAAGCCAAAAGGGATGGGGATCTTCTGGGGATGAGATAATGAGATCATTCGTGTTGTCTTTAATAAGGAAGAAATTGATACGCTAAATCAGTTTTGGATCTCGCTTGATAGGAAATCTCAATGGATGTGCATCGATTATGTGGCTTCTAGCCGAGCGTAGGGACCAAGACTTTCCCAGCAATAGAAATCAAAGCTATTGAAGAAATACAAAAAAAGAAGAAAAACCGGAAAAAGGAACTAAAGAAGAAAGTGACACTGATTTTTGCACATCCATTGAATCTGGCTGTTGTTGCTTTTTTCGTATTATGTCTGCACTCCGAAAGAAATTTGGGGACGATTATCAGGTAGTGACCACTTCGTCGAGTGGTACTGGATTTACTCAAGCTGCTCCCAAAAAGAAAAGACAGAGGTTCGTAGAGAAGAACGGCCGATGTAACGTCCAGCATGGCAACCTGGGAAGTGAGACCAGCAGATACCTCTCTGACCTCTTCACCACCCTGGTGGACCTTAAATGGCGTTGGAATCTGTTTATTTTTATTCTGACTTATACAGTGGCTTGGCTTTTTATGGCATCCATGTGGTGGGTCATCGCCTACATGAGAGGGGATCTCAATAAAGCACATGACGAGAACTATACGCCTTGTGTGGCTAATGTCTACAACTTTCCATCGGCCTTTCTCTTCTTCATCGAGACCGAGGCCACCATTGGTTACGGATTCAGGTACATTACTGACAAGTGCCCGGAAGGAATTATCCTGTTTCTTTTCCAGTCCATCTTAGGATCCATCGTCGATGCCTTTTTGATAGGTTGCATGTTCATAAAGATGTCTCAACCCAAAAAGAGAGCCGAAACTTTAATGTTCAGTGAACATGCGGTCATTTCAATGAGAGATGGCAAACTCACCCTGATGTTCAGAGTGGGCAACCTCCGAAACAGCCATATGGTTTCTGCCCAAATTCGCTGTAAATTGCTCAAAGTAAGTATCCATGAATGCATTTATTTGTCTAGAATAATAATAAGAAATTAAATATTGATATTGCTTTGTGTCCTATGTCCACGAGGTTACAAGATTGTCTGTAGGAATGACCACCATAGGTTATGTCCTATGTCCTCCGTGGCTGTGAAGTTACAAGGTTGTCTGTAGGAGTGACCACCAAAGGTTGTGTCCTATGTCCACCATGGCTGAGAGGTTACTAGGTTGTCTGTAGGAATGACCACCATAGGTCATGTCCTATGTCAACCATGGCTGTGAGGTTACAAGGTTGTCTGTAGGAATGACCACCATACGTTGTGTCCTATGTCCACTGTGTGAGGTTACAAGATTGTCAGTATGAATGACCACTATTGGTTGTGTCCTATGTCCACCGTGGCTGTGAGGTTACAAGGTTGTCTGTAGGAATGACCACCAAAGGTTGTGTCCTATGTCCACCGTGGCTGTGAGGTTACAAGGTTGTCTGTAGGAATGACCATCATAGGTTGTGTCCTCTGTCCACCATGGCTGTGCGGTTACAAGGCTTTTTGTCGGAATGACCACCATAGATTGTGTCCTATGTCCACCGTGGCTATGAGGTTACAAGATTGTCTGTAGGAATGACGACCATATGTTGTGTCCCATGTCCACCGTGGCTGTGAGGTTACAAGGTTGTCTGCAGGAATGACCACCATAGGTTGAGTCAAACATGGGTAAGTGGCTTAATCTCTATTCTTATGATTTTCCCACTTACAATTGAATGTTGTATTTTGTAAAATACGACCTAAATCTAATCTTTTACAGAGTGTAAACATGATGGTCACTTTGCTTAGATTAACAAGGATTCTGGCCTGGTTGGGTTGTTTACTTATTTAAGGCAGTTTTTAGGGCTAGCTGCAGGGTGCACAGTACCAGTCTGCTGCTCCAAAAGGCCTGTTTTTTTGCAACTGCTTTTCACCATTAAAGGTTTCTTTTTCCTCGTCAGTAAATTAGTTCCTTATTAATTGTAATGTCCACACAACACACCGTGAAGGTTCGATCAATTTACTTTCTGTGGAGTGTGGATGCAACATAGCAGAAGATAGCCTTGTTATCCCAGTTATTGAGAAGCCATTTCTAGCTGACCTTTACTTGTTCTCCAAAGTTGAGTGATTAAAATTTCCCAGGCAAATGCTTTTACAGTCAGTTTATTATGGACCTGTCATGGTAACGAGATATCCTGATTTATCAACACCTCAGGGGTTAATGCTGTGTGCTACTTTTAAGAAACCTCCCGGTTGATTTTCTTCCTAATCTGAAGACTAAGCCAGGCTGCTCATTTAGTCATTCATTCATCACTGTTAGACCAACAAATATATTTTCTCCTATAACTTTCTTCCATAATGGTCCCCTGGAGTCTCCTTCTTTGTTGGCTGCATTTCGCATGGCCAGACTACAACAGTATTGATTTGTGGTGCCATCCCTGTCATTTATCTTTACCACAATCCATTTTTTCAATTCTGATCATTTCTGTTCAGTATTCGGTTCAGGAAACTACTAATTCGCAATGAACGTTGCAAGCTGTAAGCGGCAGCATGAGGTCAGCTTCAGGGGGCTACGGGCCGGGGGCCTACGGCGAGTCAAATGATCCAAACTAACAGGATCATAGATCTCTATAATGCAATGAGTTTGGGTCATTATATTTGTGGTCTGGCCAGGATTTGTGACCATAATTTGGCCATGTGAGTAAAGCCAAGAGGTTTGAGGGCATCGTACTTCAGCCGAAATATCCGGGATGTTTACGGTTTGGTAAACAGAAACTAGATGACCATAAAACCCTATCCTAATCTTACCTCACTTCTGTAGGACCTCAGGAGGTCCTAATATTGTGATTCTAAAGTGTGCCCTCGTTGGGGGTCATGTAAAGCCCATCTAAGGGTTTCCATCCCCAATAGGTAGCTGTTGGCCAAACAATGCTTTGGATGATTGTTCAGCTGGCAGTTATGTCTCCTGATTCCTCCATACACATGAGTGCCCACTCTTCTGAGCTGTCTTGTATTTTCTACAAGAGAGCTCTTGCCAGACGCTTTGGTGACTTATTCCATCAAAAAAAGAAAGGACTGGCAGTCCAAAATCACACATACCGGATCCTTATCTCCCCCACCATCATCTGTGGGTGACAGTTCGGAAGCTCACATACACATTAGACTTTTGGTGGGTTCAGCTGACGTTAGTCTAATGTGTATGGAGGCCTAAAGACTGTTAGTGTAGGGAATATATGTATCTCGATATAAGGACATGTTGTATAAGGATCATTCTAATCATGTAACATCTGAAAACCAACATTTACAAAATAATTTTACCATTTGCTGACATGGTGCCAAATGTTCTTGTCTTCAAAAACATTGTAGTTTCGCCCACGTGCATGATTCTAATTGGAAACACATTGGGAAGAAAAGGCAATAAAGAGAACTTGTCACCTGATTCATACTGCCCAAACTGATGGCAGCATGAAGAATCATAATTTGGTTGTACGATAGCAGCCAGATTTATTCTTTCCAAAAAGCTCCAGCTTTTCAACAAAAACACAGTATGAAGATCTGGCTGGGGACAGTAGCTAGAGACAAGACTTATCAGGCGCCATCGTTCCAGGGGCTGACTCAGGTGATTGACACGGAGAGACCTTTTGATCAACTGGAGCTGCATGGGGAAAAGCCATTCGGGAGTGATGGTGGACAAGACACCTCTCTCTCTTTGGGTCTTCAAACTATATCCTCTCTGAAAAATTGTAGTGTTTCAAAGAAAAGTATATCTGGCTGCAGTCATGCAGTCAGATTCTGAGTCATGTTTCCCAAGGTTTGGGCATCATGACTCGAATGACAGTTTCCCTTTAAAAGCAGTATAAGATAGGTCACATTGAGAGACACCAATGGTGCCCAACTGACCACTCTGAGTATGAGAGGACTCATCGTGGTGTCCATGTTCTTGGTTGATGGGATCTGTAAAGCCTTCAATGAAGATGCGTACCTAGCCTAAAGTAGGGATGACCAAAATATTATAACCTTTAGAAGCCAGCTGGATTGATGGTTTTCCTTGCCTGGCTGTAAGAACCTTCATAGACCAATAAATCACAACATGATCCACCAGTTATAAATTTCTTGGTAGATAGTGTACATGGCTCCTGGACTTTGTCTTGCTCTGGGATAGGACTAGATGAAAATTTGGGAAGTTGCTGCACAATATTCAGTATGTCACTCGATCTGGCCATGATGTCCGAGTTACCTAACCCAAGATACTTTTGGCTCGTTAAGTCTATGCTACTGGTAATACCAATTGTCATGTAGCTCAGGCCTTAATAATATCTGTTTTCTTTCTTTTTTTTCTAGTTTTTGGATTAAAAAAAATAAAGGGTGATCCAATAATGTTTATATCATTAAGAAAAGTTATCAACTTGACCCCTGGGACACATATCGACAGAATGAAGGACGCATCGTGCAGCCTTGAATGGTTTTGCCGCTCATGTTCCTTTATTTTGATGACCAAAAAGGGATCAAAGCCATCAAAATATTAAGTCTCAAATCTCCTTTTTAAACCTTAAAATCCATAAAAATAGTGGAAGTAAAAAAAAAAATATTCACCCAATGCCACATTGTTTTTACACGTAATGTGGTAAGACTGGATCTCTTAGGATTGACTCTAGCATTGTTAGGAACGTATAGAAATCAGTAAACCTTTTTATCTAAAGAAAACAGCCCCCAAAATCCCGAAATCATCATGATATTACCCATTGACTAATGATAAAATTATCCATAGATATCACAACTTCCATTTTTTGTAATATTTCAGAATCTTTAGAATTTTAGAAAAAAAAGAATGCGAACTTATTTTTGAAAACAATCTTAAATTAAAAAAAACAACCTTAAATTATTTGATAAATGTTTCCAGTATCCAGAAATTGACTTAATCCAACCCAATACAATACGCAGTGGGTTTATTTTGTTCTATATGTTATTATTAGGGATGATCGAATACCTCAAATATTCGGCTTCGCGAATATTTTCCGAATCGGTCACCGCTATTCGACTATTTGCGAATATTCGATGCGCAATGTAAGTCTATGGGAATAACAAGTATTCCAAACTATTCAGGCTTCCCATAGACTTACATTGCGCATCGAATATTCGCATAGCGGCGAGTTATTCGTCGAATGTTCGAGAAGCCGAATATTTGAGTTATTCGATCTTCCCTAGTTATTATTGTCCTAAGGGCTTTATGCCACATAACAGTATATACATCATATCCACAAAGACTTGGCTTGGAAGGGGTCAAGATAATTTGATTGCGAGAAGGACATTCAATTGACATCTTGCAACAGCATGAAAATCTTCACGTCTGTTCTAGAAGCCACCGTGTCACGGATTATTTAACCCTTTCTGTCACATCTGATTTCTCCCGAGGTTCAGGCTACCCTTAAATTTCCAATTAGAGCGGGTCTAGCTACATTTAGCCCTTCTCCTATGTTTATTTTTAGCATTATTTAAGGTTCACCGTTCACATTATGGTTGAAAGATGATCCATGCCTTCCAGTGTATTCTTAAATGAGAAGCAAAGTGGCAGAGAATGTTGATATGCATTGCATCATGGGAAAGGTGGGGGGGTTATTTATTTATTTTTTTATTTTTTTTTTGGGTGGGGAAACGGAATCCTGATTCGTCAGCACTAAGCGTTTTGTCCCTTAAGGCTTTTTTTATTATTATTTTTTTTTTTTTTTATGTTTGCAAGGTTTTGTAAAAATGTGCACATTCCCTGAGTGCTTAATATGCTCAACACACAAATAAATCATTAAGTGCTTGTACACAGTTTGCTTCTTAAGAGCAATAAGCCCTTTTCGTTATTTGCACGGGGAGGTAGCACAATTAGAAGAGCTTTAGAGAACCCTGCTGTCTGTCCATGTTTCAATATACATGGCTTGTTTAATTAGAAAACGAAGGAAGAGAGGTCTCCTGATGCTCTCGGATGGTGGAGGACGAGGATCTGCTACATTAAGGGGATTATTTGCATTTGGGTCCTCGTGGATGCTGCTGTTGTAAAGCTCAGGTTTCCATTCTAACAGATTGTGACGATCGCATCTTTGTTTAGCAAACACCTATGTTTCTTCTTCTGATCAATATGGAACTGAGGAGCCACAGAAGACAAGTTAAAGGAGGTCGGGCAACCAGAACAGAGGAAACACCAGCTTTATGTTGGGCGGTCGACTGTGTGGTACCATGTGGTGGCACCCTCCATATGTTCTTCAGTGGCGTAATTAGAGTTTGATGGGCCCTGGTGCAAAATTTGGACCTAGGCCCCCACACCCACCCCATGTTTTTCAGATGTATGTATATGTATGGATTCATTAAGTATTCTAAATCTTATAAAGACATACACGTTGCCCTCCCCCCTATTATGTAGTAATGTCCCCCATCCTGGTAAATGTCCCCCATCCTGGTCTACCTCCAGGTAAACATATCCGCCATTCTGGTAAATATGTTCCTCATTCTGTTAAATATGTCTTCCATCCTGGTACATATGTCCCCCATCCTGGTATATATGTTCCCATCCTGGTAAATATGTCCCCCATCCTAAGCCCCATCCTGGTATGTATGTCTCTATCATAGGCCCCATCCAGGTAGACATGTCCCCATCCTGTTAAATATCCCCCATTCTGTGACTATCTTGGTAAATATGTCTGCCATTCTGGGCCCATCCTAGTAAATATGGCCCCCATCCTAGGCCCCATCCTGCTATATATGGCCCTCATCTTAGGCCCCATCCTCGTATATATTTATGTCCCCATCCTAAGCGCCATCCTGGTATATATGTCCCCATCCTAGCCTACAACTTGGTATATATGCACTTCATCCTGGTAAAAATGTTCCCCATCCTGTTATATATGTTCCTATCAGGGTATACATTTTCCCCATCCTAGGCCACATCTTGGAATATATGTACCCATCTATGACCACATCCTGGAAAAAACATCCCTCCCCCTGTCCCCCTGGTTTATATGTCTCCAACCTTGTTCCCTCCTGGTATATATGTCCCCATCCTAGGCCCCATTTGTGTATATATGTATCTATATATATAATTGCCTTATTCTGTCTGTCTGTCTGTCTGTCTGTCTGTCTATCTGTCTGTCTGTCATGCTCCAAAATTGTGTCCTTACGGTGACACAAAGCTGATTGGCCGCTGGGCTCGCCATGGCCCCGCCCCCCCCACGGATTGGCCGCTCGCCCAGGCTGCGCCCCCACACGGATTGGCCAGCCGCTCGCCCAGGCTCCGCCCCCCCACAGATTGGCCTCTCGCCCCGGCACCCTGCAGGCATTGGCAATTCGGCCACGCCCCACCCCGCCCCCCTCACGCAATGCACGCTAGCTCTGGCCCCGCCCCCTCCCTCCCCCCGCGCATTCCCCGAACTGACACGGCTGTCACGGAGGTGAGTACTGTAGGCTGGGAGAGGGAGGCTGATGCTGGGGGAGGCTGGAAGGAGAGAGGCTGATGCTGGGGGAGGCTGGAAGAAGAGAGGCTGATGCTGGGGGAGGCTGGGAGGAGAGAGGCTGATGCTGGGGAAGGCTGGGAGGAGAGAGGCTGATGCTGGGGACAGAGAGGAGAGGCTGATGCTGGGAGGAGAGAGGCTGATGCTGGGATGAGAGAGGCTGATGCTGGGAGGAGAGAGGCTGATGCTGGGGGAGGCTGGGAGGGGGGGGCTGATGCTGGGCGAGGCTGGGACGAGGGAGGCTGATGCTGGTGGAGGCTGATGCTTGGGGAGGCTGATGCTGGGGGAGGCTGGAAGGAGAGAGGCTGATGCTGGTGGAGGCTGATGCTTGGGGAGGCTGATGCTGGGGGAGACTGGGAGGGGAAGGCTGATGCTGAGGGAGGCTGGGAGGGGGAGGCTGGGAGGAAGGAGGCTGGGAGGAGAGAGGCTGATCCTGGGGAAGGCTGGGAACGGGAGGCTGATGCTGAGGGAGGCTGGAAGGAGAGAGGCTGATGCTGGGGGAGGCTGGAAGGAGAGAGGCTGATGCTGGTGGAGGCTGATGCTTGGGGAGGCTGATGCTGGGGGAGACTGGGAGCGGAAGGCTGATGCTGAGGGAGGCTGGGAGGGGGAGGCTGGGAGGAAGGAGGCTGGGAGGAGAGAGGCTGATCCTGGGGAAGGCTGGGAAGGGGAGGCTGATGCTGAGGGAGGCTGGAAGGAGAGAGGCTGATGCTGGGGGAGGCTGGAAGGAGAGAGGCTGAGGCTGGGAGGAGAGAGGCTGATGCTGGGGAAGGCTGATGCTGAGGGAGGCTGGGAGGGGAAAGCTGATGCTGGGGAAGGCTGGGAGGACGGAGGCTGGGAGGAGAGAGGCTGATCCTGGGGAAGGCTGGGAGAGGGAGGCTGATGCTGGAGGAGGCTGGAAGATAACAGAGAGCACAAAGAGAGAGGTGTTCAATGCCGCGCCAATGGATCACTCCAGATGATGTTCAGATCAGTGTCACTTTATTGTTATTCAGGTCAACGCGTTTCTGGGGCTTCTGCCCCCTTCATCAGGACCACCAGAAAAAGACACAACATCCAATTGGATTGGATGTTGTGTCTTTTTCTGGTGGTCCTGATGAAGGGGGCAGAAGCCCCAGAAACGCGTTGACCTGAATAACAATAAAGTGACACTGATCTGAACATCATCTGGAGTGATCCATTGGCGCGGCATTGAACACCTCTCTCTTGTGCTCTCTGTTATCTACCGTATTGGTGGCTGCAGCCTTGGATTGTGTGATATATGCGAATATAGTAGTTGTGGCTTCTCACAACCACTTTTGGTGAGTAGGTTTACTCCCCCACCCCCACCCCTCACATATTGGGGTAAGACCCTATGCGCTTGTTTGTCCACAGCTATTTTCGGAGGAGGCTGGAAGGAGAGAGGCTGATGCTGGCGGAGGCTGATGCTGGGGGAGGCTGGAAGGAGAGAGGCTGATGCTGGTGGAGGCTGATGCTTGGGGAGGCTGGGAGAGGGAGGCTGATGCTGAGAGAGGCTGGGAGGAGGGAGGCTGGGAGAGGTAGGCTGAGAGAAGAGAGGCTGATGCTGGGGGAGGCTGATGCTGGGGGAGGCTGGGAGAGGGAGGCTGATGCTGGGGGAGGGTGGGAGGAGGGAGGCTGGGAGGAGAGAGGCTTATGCTGGGGAAGGCTGGGAGGAGAGAGGCTGATGCTGGGGACAGAGAGGAGAGGCTGATGCTGGGAGGAGAGAGGCTGATGCTAGGATGAGAGAGGCTGATGCTGGGAGGAGAGAGGCTGATGCTGGGAGGAGAGAGGCTGATGCTGGGGGCAGAGAAGCTGATGCTGGGGGCAGAGAGGCTGATGCTGGTGCAGCATGGGGGATGGAGCACGATGGGGGGGTGCGCAGCATCGGGGATGGAGCATGATGGGGGGGTGCGCAGCATCGGGGATGGAGCACGATGGGGAGTGCGGAGGATGGCGGATGGAGCACGTTTGGGAGTGCGCAGCATAGCGGATGGAGCACGTTTGGGAGTGCGCAGCATGGCGGATGGAGCACGTTTGGGAGTGCGCAGCATGGGAGATGGAGCACGATGGGGGGTGCGCAGCATAGGGGATGGAGCACGATGGGGAGTGCGCTGCATGGGGGATGGAGCACGATGGGGAGTGCGCTGCATGGGGGATGGAGCACGTTTGGGAGTGCGCACCTCCCCCCAACACACACACACACACACACACGCGCGCACTGCACAACACACCACACACCACACACACACACACTGGGAACCACAAACAACTGCCCTACACAGACACCCACACATACAGACAACGCTGCACACACACAACATCCAACACACAAACACCGCGGCACACACAAATATACGCACATACCGCACAACACACACATTGCACAAAACATACCTCCCCCCAAAACACACCACACACACACAAACCGCGCAACACACACACAACGCTACAGACACACAGCGCTCCACAAACAACGCAACACACGCAACACACATACAACACCGCTCTCACCCCCCGTCACACCCAGACAACACCCAGAACATGTACAGCCCCTACACAAACACTTGGTAACTACACACAACAACATCTATATATATATATATATATAACAAAAATCATACATGAACTACACAATACGTAAATTCTAGAATACCCGATGCGTAGAATCGGGCCACCTTCTAGTATATATATATATATATATATATATATATATATATACAGTTAGGTCCAGAAATATTGGACAGTGACACAAGTTTTGTTATTTTAGCTGTTTACAAAAACATGTTCAGAAATACAATTATATATATAATATGGGCTGAAAGTGCACACTCCCAGCTGCAATATGAGAGTTTTCACATCCAAATCGGAGAAAGGGTTTAGGAATCATAGCTCTGTAATGCATAGCCTCCTCTTTTTCAAGGGACCAAAAGTAATTGGACAAGGGACTCTAAGGGCTGCAATTAACTCTGAAGGCGTCTCCCTCATTAACCTGTAATCAATGAAGTTGTTAAAAGGTCTGGGGTTGATTACAGGTGTGTGGTTTTGCATTTGGAAGCTGTTGCTGTGACTAGACAACATGCGGTCTAAGGAACTCTCAATTGAGGCGAAGCAGAACATCCTGAGGCTGAAAAAAAAGAAAAAATCCATCAGAGAGATAGCAGACATGCTTGGAGTAGCAAAATCAGCAGTCGGGTACATTCTGAGAAAAAAGGAATTGACTGGTGAGCTTGGGAACTCAAAAAGGCCTGGGCGTCCACGGATGACAACAGTGGTGGATGATCGCCGCATACTTTCTTTGGTGAAGAAGAACCCGTTCACAACATCAACTGAAGTCCAGAACACTCTCAGTGAAGTAGGTGTATCTGTCTCTAAGTCAACTGTAAAGAGAAGACTCCATGAAAGTAAATACAAAGGGTTCACATCTAGATGCAAACCATTCATCAATTCCAAAAATAGACAGGCCAGAGTTAAATTTGCTGAAAAACACCTCATGAAGCCAGCTCAGTTCTGGAAAAGTATTCTATGGACAGATGAGACCAAGATCAACCTGTACCAGAATGATGGGAAGAAAAAAGTTTGGAGAAGAAAGGGAACGGCACATGGTCCAAGGCACACCACATCCTCTGTAAAACATGGTGGAGGCAACGTGATGGCATGGGCATGCATGGCTTTCAATGGCACTGGGTCACTTGTGTTTATTGATGACATAACAGCAGACAAGAGTAGCCGGATGAATTCTGAAGTGTACCGGGATATACTTTCAGCCCAGAATCAGCCAAATGCCGCAAAGTTGATCGGACGGCGCTTCATAGTACAGATGGACAATGACCCCAAGCATACAGCCAAAGCTACCCAGGAGTTCATGAGTGCAAAAAAGTGGAACATTCTGCAATGGCCAAGTCAATCACCAGATCTTAACCCAATTGAGCATGGATTTCACTTGCTCAAATCCAGACTTAAGACGGAAAGACCCACAAACAAGCAAGACCTGAAGGCTGCGGCTGTAAAGGCCTGGCAAAGCATTAAGAAGAAGTAAACCCAGCGTTTGGTGATGTCCATGGGTTCTAGACTTAAGGCAGTGATTGCCTCCAAAGGATACGCAACAAAATATTGAAAATAAAAATATTTTGTTTGGGTTTGGTTTATTTGTCCAATTACTTTTGACCTCCTAAAATGTGGAGTGTTTGTAAAGAAATGTGACAATTCCTACAATTTCTATCAGATATTTTTGTTCAAACCTTCAAATTAAACGTTACAATCTGCACTTGAATTCTGTTGTAGAGGTTTCATTTCAAATCCAATGTGGTGGCATGCAGAGCCCAACTCGCCAAAATTGTGTCACTGTCCAAATATTTCTGGACCTAACTGTATATATGTATATATACAGTATATATATATATATATACAGTATATATATATATATATATATATATATATCTCCTTCCTAGTAAAAATGTCCCTCATCCTGGTATATATATTCCCATCCGGGTATACATTTTCTGCAAGATAGGCCACGTCCTGATATATATAACCCCATCCTGGTAAAAATGTCCCTCATCCTGGTATGCGGTATATGTTCCTATCCTGGCACCCTCCTGGTATATGTCCCCATCTTAAGCCCCTGCTGGTATATATGTCGGCTTCCTAGGATATATGTTTCCATCCTGGGCCCCTCCTGGTATATATGTCTCCCTCCTGATATATCTGTCCTCCTCCTGGTAAATATATCTCCATTCCATCTCTCCCCCACAAAAAAACCCTAAATATTTTACTCACAATCCCTGGCTCCCATGCTGTGTGTTGTCCTCTGTAGTCAGCGCACAGTGGCTGGCAGCTGACATCGTTGTACATACTATGACGTCACTGTCATGTGCTGCATTCAGTCACAGGGACGCCGATATCAGCTACCCTCTGGCCACTGTTCGGCCGGCAGCGTGTATCTCAGTGCAGGGAAGGTTAAGTCTAGAATGTATGGGCTCCTACCAGGTTAGAGGGCATGACCGGCTTGGTTGGTGGGTATGACGATGTTTCCTCCCGTCTACTATAATTATGAAGGAGGGGGGCTTTTTTTTTTTTGCAACAAAATTGACTGTAGCTCCTGCATGGTGTGAACATGCAGTATCCTAATGGTGCTGTATACCAATATTACGAGTTTCAGTATACACAATATATCATTACTGTGCTGTGAACGATGTGTGCGATCTCTGCAAAAACTTTTTTCCTTGACTGTCATTTCTTCTTAATATAACATGGACACAAATGGCAGAGCAATGGAAATCTGTGTGAGCGGGGCTGTACTTACTCCTACCACAATGGTCCCACTAGGCTAGGTTCATACAGGGCCATAAAAGCAACAGTAGAAGTATTCAGGTCACATTCATTTTCTGAAAAATTCTCACAGATCAAATATACAAAAATATTTCCAACCACATGGATTGTGCACTGAGCGACCATTGCTCCTTTCATTGTAGCCTCATGAGTATTTTCCAGGGAAATGGAGACATTGTGTTGCAATTTTTTATATATTTCCAGAAAGAATACCAGAGGAACAACACATTATAGAGTATAAAGGCAGGATGCTGCAAAATTCTTGTTTTCAGAGGAATGCAAGAATTTACTAAACAAGCAAGCCATGACAGGAGGGAATACTTAGGTAAGGCCTTAAATACAGTATTATCACTAGGGCAGGTCTTAGGGAGTTGTATTGGTTAAGCAGTATTATTGAAGTTCCACCCTACCCATAGCACAGTGTATCAGTTAACAAGCACTCCCCTTGATGTCCTATACTAAATATAACATAGTGTATCAGTTAAAGACCACCCAGGCTCTACACTAAGCATAAAACAATGTTAACTACTGCCCATGAGGTCTATCACTAAGCATATCATAGTGTATCAGCTAAGCACCACCCATGAGGCCCCACACTAAGCATAACACAATGTTAAGCACTGCCCATGAGGTTCAACACTAAGCATAACATAGTGTATCAGTTACGCACCACCCATGAGGCCCCACACTAAGCATAACAATGTTAAGCACTGCCAATAAGGTCCAACACTAAGCATAACACAGTATATCAGTTACGCACCACCCATGAGGCCCTATACTAAGCATAACAATGTTAAGCACTGCCAATAAGGTCCATCACTAAGCATAACATAGTGTATCAGTTACGCACCACCCATGAGGCCTCATACTAAGCATAACATAATGTTAAGCACTGTCCATGAGGTTCATCACTAAGCATAACACAGTATATCAGTTACGCACAACCCATGAGGCCCCACACTAAGCATAACACAATGTTAAGCACTGCCCATGAGGGCCATCACTAAGCATAACACAGTATATCAGTTACACACCACCCATGAGGCCTCATACTAAGCATAACACAATGTTAAGCACTGCCCATGAGGTCCATCACTAAGCATAACACAGTATAATAGTTACACACCACCCATGAGGCCTCATACTAAGCATAACACAATGTTAAGCACTGCCCATGAGGTCCATCACTAAGCATAACACAGTATAATAGTTACACACCACCCATGAGGCTTCATACTAAGCATAACATAATGTTAAGCACTGGCAATAAGGTCCAACACTAAGCATAACACAGTATATCAGTTACGCACCACCCATGAGACCCCATACTAAGCATAACAATGTTAAGCACTGCCAATAAGATCCATCACTAAGCATAACACAGTGTATCAGTTACGCACCACCCATGAGGCCCCATACTAACCATAAAACAATGTTAAGCACTGCCCATGAGGTCCATCACTAAGCATAACAGTATATCAGTTACGCACCACCCATGAGGCCCTACACTAAGCATAACACAATGTTAAGCACTGCCCATGAGTTCCAACACTAAGCATAACACAGTGTATCATCTAAGCATTACCCATGAGGCCCCACACTAAGAATAAAACAATGTTAAGCACTGCACATGAGGTCCATCACTAAGCATAACACAGTGTATCAATTAAGCACCACCCATAAGGCCCCACTCTAAGCATAACATAATGTTAAGCACTGCCCATGAGGTCCAATACTAAGCATAACACAATGTATCAGTTAAGCATCACCCATGAGGCCCCACACTAAGCATAACACAATGTTAAGCACTGCCCATGAGGTGCACTGCCCATGAGATCCAACACTAAGCATAGCAAGGTGTATCAGTTAAGCACCACCCATGAGGCCCCACACTAAGCATAACACAATGTTACACACTCCCCACAAGGTCCAACATTAAGCATAACACAGTATATCAGTTAAGCAGCACCCATGAGGCCCCACACTAAGCATGATACAGTGTATAAGTTAAAGGGGATATCAAGGACTTTGTTAAAAAAAAGTACCTAAGCACTAACAGGCCGGCAACTACCTACCTGCCTGTTATGCCTGTTGCCATTCTTTACCCGCACACAGTGGTCATAGACCACTCCTATAGTTCTGTTGACATCACATCAACAAAATGGCGGCTTCTTTTCCGCTCTGTTCTGTTGACAGGGCAGGATTGCTGACGTCATGCTAATTGACAGCCGGCTACCCCAGTCAACAAAGCAGTGCGGAACAGAAGTTTGCCATTCTGTTGATGTGACATCAGTAGAAGCAGCTGAGTTGCCAGCAGGAGCAGTCTGTGATCAGTCTGTGCCGGCAAATAAAGGTGACAGGTACAACAGGTGGGTAGATAACAACTCCCTGTCTGTTAGTACTTAGGCACTTTTTTTTTAACAAAGTCCAGAATATCCCCTTTAAGCACCAACCATGAGACCCCACACTAAGCATAACAAAGTTTATTAGTTAAGCACTGCCCATGAGGCCCCACACTAATCACAGCACATTAGATCACTTAGGCACTGCCCATGAGGCCCCACACTAATTACAGAACAGTAGATTATATAAGCACTGCCCATGAGGTGTCACACTAATTACAGCACATTAGATCACTTAGGCACTGCCCATGAGGTACCACACTAATCACAGTACATTAGATCACTTAGGCACTGCCCATGAGGCCCATCAGTAATCACAGCACAGTAGATCGCTTAGGCATCGCCCATGAGGCCCCACACTAATCACAGCACAGTAGATTGCTTAGGCATCGCCCATGAGGCCCCACACTAATCACAGCACAGTAGATTAGTTAAGCACTGCCCATGAGGTCCCACACTAATCACAGCACAGTAGATTGCTTAGGCATTGCCCATGAGTCCCCACACTAATCACAGCACAGTAGATTAGTTAAGCACTGCCCATGAGGCCCCACACTAATCACACCACAGTTGATTAGTTAAGCACTGCCCATGAGGCCCCACACTAATCACAGCACAGTAGATTAGTTAAGCACTGCCCATGAGGCCCCACACTAATCACAGCACAGTAGATTAGTTAAGCACTGCCCATGAAGTCCCACACTAATCACAGCACAGTAGATTGCTTAGGCATTGCCCATGAGGCCCCATACTAATCACAGCACAGTAGATTAGTTAAGCACTGCCCATGAGGTCCCACACTAATCACAGCACAGTAGATTGCTTAGGCATTGCCCATGAGTCCCCACACTAATCACAGCACAGTAGATTAGTTAAGCACTGCCCATGAGGTCCCACACTAATCACAGCACAGTAGATTAGTTAAGCACTGCCCATGAGGTGCCACACTAATCATAGCAGATTAGATCACTTAGGCACTGCCCATGAGGTGCCACACTAATCACAGCACAGTAGATTAATTAAGCACTGCCCATGAGGTGCCACACTAATCACAGCACATTAGATCACTTAGGCACTGCCCATGAGGTCCAACACTAATCACAGCACAGTAGATTAATTAAAAACTGCCCATGAGGCGCCACACTAATCACAGCACATTAGATCACTTAGGCACAGCCCATGAGGCTCCACACTAATCACAGCACATTAGATTAGTTAAGCACTGCCCATGAGGTCCCACACTAATCACAGCACAGTAGATTGCTTAGGCATTGCCCATGAGTCCCCACACTAATCACAGCACAGTAGATTAGTTAAGCACTGCCCATGAGGTCCCACACTAATCACAGCACAGTAGATTAGTTAAGCACTGCCCATGAGGTGCCACACTAATCATAGCAGATTAGATCACTGAGGCACTGCCCATGAGGTGCCACACTAATCACAGCACAGTAGATTAATTAAGCACTGCCCATGAGGTGCCACACTAATCACAGCACATTAGATCACTTAGGCACTGCCCATGAGGTCCAACACTAATCACAGCACAGTAGATTAATTAAAAACTGCCCATGAGGCGCCACACTAATCACAGCACATTAGATCACTTAGGCACAGCCCATGAGGCTCCACACTAATCACAGCACATTAGATCACTTAGGCACAGCCCATGAGGTCCACACTAATCACAGCACATTATATCTCTTAGGCACTGCCCATGAGGTGCCATACTAATCACAGCACATTAGATCACTTAGGCACAGCCCATGAGGTGCCACACTAATCACAGCACATTAGATCACTTAGGCACAGCCCATGAGGTGCCACACTAATCACAGCACATTAGATCACTTAGGCACAGCCCATGAGGTGCCATACTAATCACAGCACATTAGATCTCTTAGGCACTGCCCATGAGGCACCACACTAAACAAAACACAGCATGCTCATTTTTCCCAGAGTATTCTATTAACATCACCTTTCTCCATTAACCCTTACATGCTAATTGTAAATATTTTGTATGACTGCCTGATAATTCAGAGTATTTACTTTCTGCTATCTATGAGGAACCATTACGGGTTAAGGAGATTTTGCGAAAGTAAAAAAAAAAAAAAAAAATGAAAGAGAAAGGGATATAATTTATTGACCCAAATAAATATGTACAGCGACATGATCAGTTAATAATTCAGCATAATGTAATCTGTTATATCACATCGATAGGGGAGGTGATGTAAGGATAAAAAAATCCACTGTTGGCTCATTAAGGATTCTGTTTGTAACATCTGTAGAGTCGCAGACTACTTATCTGCAGAACATCGTCCAGACCCTTGTATTACACCGCATCAAGGCTCCAATAATAGTGTCTTTTCATGAGTTATTACCGCAGATACATAAAGTTTTAACAATCTGGTAAGATTTCATAAATAGTTCCAGCAGCGGTATTTTATTATAGAGGTTGTAAATCACCGGCTCTATCTATAGTAAAGGGGAGTTGTGCATATTATAGGAAAAGCAATCCATTCTGCTGAATTATCTGGAAGTGAGTATTGGCTGCGGTTGATTTTCTGGCTGGTGGAGGTTTCCACATTAAATACAGTGGTTTACAACCTCACGGCAAAGTATTCCTCCTCCTCCTCCTCCTCCTTCAGTGATGAAGATGAAGGTTTTGGAATTGAACCTTTCTAATGAAAACATGTCAGTCTTTCTTTTCTCCTTGTGGGGAAGCGACAGTAGCCAAAACTGGACACACCAGAGGCTTGAGATTAAAATTAAAGGGGAAGAACAGAAAAAAAATGAATGTATATTAAGACTTGAGTCGGATGAACGGTACCGGTACTGGTTATAGGGAGCGCCGGACTAGGCAGTCGTCCAAGGCTCCTATTTTATGGGGCTCTCTGTCAAGGGGTCCTTCTCCCATACCACACAATCAACAGAGCGAGACCTGGGTGAGCAATCCAAAAATCCTTTATTCCAAGCAAATCAGACGGTCTATAAAATGATCCTCCACACAAAGGGTAAAATAATCCAGGAACACGGTTACAGTCCAGTAAGAGAAAACTGTCCAGGTCTCTCTGGGGAGCTGCAGCTTCTCCCTCAGAGGATGAATCTACCTGCTTGTCTCTTGTCCTTCTCCAGACTGAATAATCTCCAAGGTAAGCGGAGAGTTTGGGTGGGTTCCAGGCCCTCATCCTCCACACCTAGGGACAGAAGCACTGCAGGGGGTTATATTCCTGCAGACAGGACAAATAATACATAGAATGGACAGAGTACCATGCCTAAAATACAATCCTACACAAAATGATACACAACCCACAATATCTCACCATCACACTCTCCTTCTACTTTTCCATTAGCAACCTTGGATCAAAATAAGATAACACAGTATGGATAATGTATTTTTTTTTATTATGTTGGAAGTATATGGCAAAAGGGGGTATGATTACCGCATCTTAATTGGGCATTAATTTATATTACAGGGTTATATTGTCACTAAACACAAGTATTGCTTTTTGGTGATATTATATTGACAGCACATAGAAAGATTATTTTGTCACTATATGGAAGTATTATTTATAATGTTTTATCAACACTATTTAGTGGCACTATTTTTTATCGACACTATTTATTATGTTGACAGACACATATATGTCAGGGTAAAATTCAAATTGTCTCTTCAGGGAGAAAGGAGATGAACTCTAGTGCCACCTATTGGAGATAGCAATCCTAAAAGTCAAAAGTGGCCCTTTAATGAGTCTTTTCATATGACTTAGGATTTATGCCACATCAGAACCTCAATTTGCAGACACGGTTTTTCGGGGTTGTTGCCCCTCGTCAGTGCAAAGTATGAGATCTGATCTGGCTGTATGAGAAGCTATAGTGGGGTCTAAGGGGAACACATTTCTCCTTGCGGAGACTGACACACCAATCTGGCTGCCAGTGAGTAGACTTACAGTATAGCTGCAATGCTACTCTGGGAAATTTTCAAATTGTCTCTTCAGGGAGAAAGGAGATGAACTCTAGTGCCACCTATTGGAGATAGCAATCCTAAAAGTCTAAAGTGGCCCTTTAATGAGTCTTTTCATATGACTTAAGATTTATGCCACATCAGAACCTCAATTTGCAGACATGGTGTTTCGGAGTGATTGCCCCTTGTCAGTGCAAAGTATGAGATCTGATCTGGCTTATGAGAAGCTATAGTGGGGTCTAAGGGGAAAATTGTTCTTCTTTCAGAGACAGACAAACCAATCTGGCTGCTAGTTCGAAGTCTTATAGCTGCAATGCTCCTCTGGGAAATTTTCAAATTGTCTCTACAAGAAGGAAATAGATAAACTCTAGTGCCACCTATTGAAAGTAGCAATCCTAAAAGTCAAAATTGACTCTTTAACGAACCTTTTCATATGATTTAGGATTTGTGCCAGATCAGAACCTCAATTTGCAGACACTGTGTTTCGGGGTTGTTGCCCCTTGTCAGTGCAAAGTATGAGATCTGATCTGGCTGTATGAAAAGCTATAGTGGGGTCTAAGGGGAAAACATTTCTCCTTGTGGAGACTGACACACCAATTTGGCTGCCAGTGAGGAGACTTATAGCTGCAATGCTCCTCTGGGAAACATTAAAATTGTCTCTTCTGGGAGAGTAAAATTGGGTGAAATTGTCACTATACACATATTATGGTATTGTTAGGACTCTGGTGGTATTATTTGTGTTGTATATGGCAGGATATATAGTGTATTTTGGTAGTATCTGGACAATATTTGGTGGCTTTATGTGGGCTGTATATTGTAGGATTATATTGTGACGATATGTAAATATTATGGTATTTCTGAACACTATGTGGGCGGTATATCACAAGTTTATATTATCACTATACATAATAATGAGGTTATATTTAGACACATTATTTCCCCGTGGAAGCAGCCGGGCTGCTCGGATCCGGGTTTGCTGTGGCTCGGGGGTCTCCGGACCCGGGGGTCGTGCGGCCGTTCGAATGAAAAGGGGGGGTATTTACAGGGAAGATATAGTTCGTGACGCCACCCGTGAAGTGTGGTAATTAGGAGTACCACCGCTGCTATTGGGAGTACACGGGGATGATGGAACGGGGCAGCATGGTGTTGGAACCCTCCACGGGTAGGGGATGTCCCGGGACTCGGTGAAGGGGGTAGTGCCGTGGGGATGAAGGGGTCACTCTCGTACTCACTCAGTTCATAAGCAGACACTGAGAATCGGGTAAACCAAGTCTCTGGGTACCGCTGCCGCTGAGGGGAGCTCGTCTGGATCCCGTCCCCAAATGGTGCTGCCTGGTGGTCCGTGACCTGCCTCCTGGCACTTAGTTTAGACTTCAACTTGATGGGCCGGTAGCTTGGAACTAGCCGGGCTCCGCTCTCTACTATGGCTAAGTATGGGAGCTTGCTCTCGGGGCTCACGCTTGGGATTTTCTGGACCGTTTTGGTTGGAAAGTCCTATCTTCCTCGCTGCGCTAATGCCCCGATTCTGGAGTGAGTGGGAACGGATCGTGAAGGCTCAGTTCTCCTCAGGTGAATTGTCGGGTTGCCTGAATCTACTCCCCGACCTAGGGTCCGTGTACCCCGTCGTGCCTTTGGTCCCGGACCGGTGACAGGGCCAGGCTGCCGGTCGTCCTCCTCAACGGGTTGGAGCACCTCGCCACAATTCCCTGCGACCAGGGGGTCCGAGTCCTCTAGGCCCAGGCCACCGCCTGCAACCTAGGCAGTACTTCGGGAGTCCCCACTCCCGACTTCCTCTGAGCTCCTCTCAGCTCGAGGGCTACTTCACCTCCTTCTCCACTCACTGACTCTACTCAACTCTCTACACACCTCCCCTCCCTGACCCCCCCAGGTGGGCGACTCTATTCCTCTAAAGCCGTCCACTGGTGTGTCTGGTGGGTGTGGTGCAGGGTGTGTCTAGGATTTGATTTGCTGTTAGAGGCAACACCACTTAAGTAGGGACCCAGAACCAAGAGGGAGGTGGAATACTGCATGGAAGGGCAGCTTGTGCAGTACCCTGTGACGACCTGATAGTCCAGGGGCGTCACATTTACAACACAAGTATTGTGGTATTGTTTGGGCAGTAGTTGGTGGCATTATGTCGAAAATGTAAGGCAGGATTATACCGTCACTATATGCAAGTATAATGGACGTATATCTACAAATTTAGTTCCATTCTATGGGCTATATATATGCAGAATATTACAAAAGTGAGTACACCCCTCACATTTTTGTAAATATTTTATTATATCTTTTCCTGGGATAACACTGAAGATCTGACCCTGTGATACAATGTATAGTGTCAGTGTGCAGCTTGAATAACAGTGTAAATTTGGTGTCCTCTAAATAACTCAACCCTGTCTAAACTGCTGGCAACAAAAGTGAGTACACCCCTAAGTGAAAATGGCCAAATTGTGCCCCAAATGTCAATATTTTTTGTGGCTACCATTATTTTCAAGCACCTTAACGCTCTTGGGCCTGGAGGTCACTAGAGCTGTATCCTCTTCCATCCTCCATGAGGACATCACGGAGCTGGTGGATGTTAGATACCTTCTGCTCCTCCACCTTCTATTTGAGGAAGCCCCACAGATGCTCCATAGGGTTTAGGTCTGGAGACGCTTGGCCAGTCCGCACCTTTATCCTCAGTTTCTTTAGAAAGGCAGAGATTCTCTTGGAGGTGTGTTTGGAGTCAGTGTGTTGGAATATGAAGAGGGGTGATCATGCTCTGCTTCAGTATGTCACAGTACATGTTGACATTCATGGTTCCTGTAGCCCCCATAGCTTTCAGCACTCGTGCAGCACCAAACCATGACACTCCCACCACCATGCCTCACTGTAGGCAGGACATACTTGTCTTTGTACTCCTCACCTGGTGCTACCACACACGTTGATACCATCTGAACCAAATAAGTTTATCTTGGTCTCATCAGACCACAGGGCATGACTCCAGTAATCCATTTGCTTTGTCTGCTTGTCTTCAGTAAACTGTTTGCAGCTGTCTTGTGCATGATCTTTATAAGAGGCTTCCTTCTGGTATGACAGCCATGCAGAGCAATGTGATGCAGTGTGTTGCGTATGGTCTGAGCACTGACAGTCTGACCCCCCACCCCTGTAACCTCTGCAGTAATGCTGGCTTTACTCATATGTCTATTCTAAAAAGACGACCTCTGGATATGACAGTGAGCACATGCACTCAACTTCTCTGGTTGCCCATGGTGAGGTCTGTTCTGAGTGGATCCTGTCTAGTTAAGCTGCTGTATCGTCTTGGCCTCCGTGCTGCAGCTCAGTGTCAGGGTGGTGGCAATCTTCTTATAGCCTTGGCCATCTTTATGTAAAGCAAAAAATATTTTTTTTCTGATCCTCTGAGAATTCTTTGCCATCAGGAGCCATGTTGAACTTCCAGTGACCAGTATGAGAGAGTGTGTGAGAGATAACACCAAATGTAACACCCCTGCTCCTCATTCACATCTGAGACCTTATATCACTAATGAGTCACATGACACCGGGGAGGGAAAATGGCCAATTGGGCACAATTTGACCATTTTCACATAGGGGTGTGCACACTTTTGTTGCCAGCGGTTTAGACATTAATGGATTTGGGTTGACATTTAAAAGACACCAAATTTACAGTATTATACAAGCTGCACACTGACACTGTACATTGTATCACAGGGTCATATCTGCAGTGTCGTCCCATGAAAAGATAAAATATTTACAAAAATGTGAGAGGTGTACTTACTTTTGTGATATATTGTATGTAGCAGGAACACATTGTCACTATACACAATTGTTATGGGATTTTTTGAACACTGTTTGGTGGTATTATGTGATCTGTATATGGCAGGATTGTATCGCCTCTTTATAGAAGAATCATTTGGACACTATTTTGTGGTATTATTTGAACACTGTTTGGTGGTATTATATAATGTGTGTATGGCAGGATTGTATCGCCTCTTTATAGAAGAATCATGGTATTATATGGACACTATTGGTGGTATTATTTGAACACTGTTTGGTGCTATTATATGATGTGTGTATGGCAGGATTGTATCGCCTCTTTATAGAAAAAGCATGGTATTATATGGACACTATTGGTGGTGTTATTTGAACACTGTTTGGTGGTATTATATGATGTGTGAATGGCAGGATTGTATCGCCTCTTTATAGAAGAATCATGGTATTATATGGACACTATTGGTAGTGTTATTTGAACACTGGTGGTATTATATAATGTGTGTATGGCAGGATTGTATCGCCTCTTTATAGAAGAATCATGGTATTATATGGACACTATTGGTGGTATTATTTGGACACTATTTGGTGGTATTATGTGATATGTGTATGGCAGGATTGTATCGCCTCTTTATAGAAGAATCATGGTATTATATGGATACTATTGGTGGTATTATTTGAACACTGGTGGTATTATGTGATGTGTGTATGGCAGGATTGTATCGCCTCTTTATATAAGAATCATGGTATTATATGGACACTATTGGTGGTATTATTTGAACACTGTTTGGTGGTATTATGTGATGTGTGTATGGCAGGATTGTATCGGCTCTTTATAGAAGAATCATGGTATTATATGGACACTATTGGTAGTATTATTTGAACACTGTTTGGTGGTATTATATAATGTGTGTATGGCAGGATTGTATCACCTCTTTATAGAAGAATCATGGTATTATATGGACACTATTGGTAGTATTATTTGAACACTGTTTGGTGGTATTATGTGATGTGTGTATGGCAGGATTGTATCACCTCTTTATAGAAGAATCATAGTATTATATGGACACTATTGGTGGTATTATTTGAACACTGTTTGGTGGTATTATATGATGTGTGTATGGCAGGATTGTATCGCCTCTTTATATAAGAATCATGGTATTATATGGACACTATTGGTGGTATTATTTGAACACTGTTTGGTGGTATTATATAATGTGTGTATGGCAGGATTGTATCGGCTCTTTATAGAAGAATCATGGTATTATATGGACACTATTGGTAGTATTATTTGAACACTGTTTGGTGGTATTATATAATGTGTGTATGGCAGGATTGTATCACCTCTTTATAGAAGAATCATGGTATTATATGGACACTATTGGTAGTATTATTTGAACACTGTTTGGTGGTATTATATAATGTATGTATGGCAGGATTGTATCACCTCTTTATAGAAGAATCATGGTATTATATGGACACTATTGGTAGTATTATTTGGACACTATTGGTGGTATTATTTGGGCACTATGTGGTGGTGTTATTTGAGTTGTATATGTCAGGATTATATTTTTCACAATACATAAGATTTATTGAATTATTTACACTATTTGGTGGTATTATATAGGATACAGATGGCAGGATTATACTGTCACTCTACACCAGTATAATGACATTATTTTTGCACTCTTTAGTGGTATTATGTGTCCGTATTTGTTTTTAATTGGGCTGAAAATGTAAAAAAACAATTGGTTAAAAAGGGAAACAGGGAGAAGCAGATGCTGCTTAATGCTCAGGGTCCAGGACCCTTTTTATAAACCCCCCCCCCCCAGGTATTTTATTTAAAACATTCCTTGTGCATTATCTTTTCTTCATCTTATGATTTAATCAATAGTGTCCTGACAACTATATGGATGCACTGTATAATTCATAGTAAGAGTATAAAGACGTATATGTCCTTCGCCCCCCGCCGATACTTACACCCATGGTATTCTGCATTCCATTATCATCATATACTACAATCAGACACTTACAGAAATGACCCGGCCTAATGAGTAAAGTCAGAATATGTCTGCATCCTTGTGCTACCTTTCCACAGCTCTGAGGACCTAATGTGGGGTTTATACTTTTTACATAAAAATCTGGCACGGCACATGGATTGTTTGAGTGCCGGAAGAAGTGATTGTTGAGGGGGCGTCTGCTCAAGACTTAAACACTTCTTCCATTTTAATTCTGCTCTTAGATTATGACTAACACAAAATCATATTGTTATTTTCTGCACAAGAGTCACTTTCTGTGATCCCAAAGCTGAATTACCCTATGGGAATGGATATGTTTATATAAACTGCAACAGGTCCAGCGAAGGCAACAGCATACCGTATACACAACATGGAGGAGAGTGTTGTCATTGAATTCAGGTTTTCATTTAGTCCCATTGTCCCCAGTGTATAACCTACAGCCCCTCACCCCTGGTGTATAACATACAGCCCCTCACCCCTGGTGTACAACATACAGCCCCTCACCCCTGGTGTATAACCTCTGGACCCTCACCCCTGGTGTATAACCTCCGACCCCTCACCCCTGGTGTATAACCTCCGGCCCCTCATCCCTGGTATATAACCTCCGGCCCCTCACCCCTGGTGTATAACCTCCGGCCCCTCACCCCTGGTGTATAACCTCCGGCCCCTCACCCCTGGTGTATAACCTCCGGCCCCTCATCCCTGGTATATAACCTCCGGCCCCTCATCCCTGGTGTATAACCTCCGGCCCCTCTCCCCTGGTGTATAACCTCCGGCCCCTCTCCCCTGGTGTATAACATACAGCCCCTCACCCCTGGTGTATAACATACAGCCCCTCTCCCCTGGTGTATAACATACAGCCCCTCTCCCCTGGTGTATAACATACAGCCCCTCTCCCCTGGTGTATAACATACAGCCCCTCTCCCCTGGTGTATAACAAACAGCCCCTCTCCCCTGGTGTATAACAAACAGCCCCTCTCCCCTGGTGTATAACAAACAGCCCCTCTCCCCTGGTGTATAACATACAGCCCCTCTCCCCTGGTGTATAACATACAGCCCCTCTCCCCTGGTGTATAACAAACAGCCCCTCTCCCCTGGTGTATAACATACAGCCCCTCTCCCCTGGTGTATAACAAACAGCCCCTCTCCCCTGGTGTATAACATACAGCCCCTCTCCCCTGGTGTATAACAAACAGCCCCTCTCCCCTGGTGTATAACCTCCAGCCCCTCACCCCTGGTGTATAACCTCCAGCCCCTCACCCCTGGTGTATAACCTCCAGCCCCTCACCCCTGGTGTATAACCTCCAGCCCCTCACCCCTGGTGTATAACCTCCAGCCCCTCACCCCTGGTGTATAACCTCCAGCCCCTCACCCCTGGTGTCAGGGCTGTATTTTGCCTTCATGCTGCCCTAGGCACTTTAAGTGGTCGCGCCCCTTAGTGACAACGTAAAACTGAGTTTTCGCACACGACATCTGTTTAAGGCAGATCTACTCTGTAAAACACTTGAAAAAGTATCAATGAGAAACGAAGGGCACTAACCCCCCCCCCCCAATGGGAATCACCACGGGCACATCAAAACATAGCATGAGTATAAAATATTCCCACCGTCCCCACTTATATACTGTGACTGTCACACTGCCCCTAATATACTACACACTGCCCTCCCTTATAAATTATACCCACCACACCTTCCTCAATTATGAAATATGATCTGCACACTGTCCTCACATCATGCTGCCCCCTCCTCACAGTGTCCCATGCATGATGCCCCCTCCTCACAGTGTCCCATGCATGCTGCCCCCTCCTCACAATGTCCCATGCATGCTGCCCCCTCCTCACAGTGTCCCATGCATGCTGCCCCCTCCTCACAGTGTCCCATGCATGCTGCCCCCTCCTCACAGTGTCCCATGCATGCTGCCCCCTCCTCACAGTGTCCCATGCATGCTGCCCCCTCCTCACAGTGTCCCATGCATGCTGCCCCCTCCTCACAGTGTCCCATGCATGCTGCCCCCTCCTCACAGTGTCCCATGCATGCTGCCCCCTCCTCACAGTGTCCCATGCATGCTGCCCCCTCCTGACAGTGTCCCATGCATGCTGTCCCCTCCTCACAATGTCCCATGCATGCTGCCCCCTCCTCAGTGTCCCGTGCATGCTGCCCCTCTCCATGAGCTCCTAATGCTGCCTTCCTCTTTTCCATAATGTCACCTCCATGCTGCCCCATTCATCCTAAGACCACCACACTAACGCTTATGCTGAGACCCCCCACACACACACTACCCCACTCTTGATATTGACTCCCCTACATTGTTCCACTCCATACTGAGCCCAGACATGCTGCCCCTTCTCCATAATGAGCTCCCAATGCTGCCCCCCTCTTATTCTGAGCCCTTACACTCCCCCCCATCGATATTGTCATTGCTCTATCCCTCAACCCTTGTCCTCTGTCTCTAGCATTGGCCCCTCTCCCATTCCCCCAGCAGCAGCCGCTCTCTCCCGCCTTCACCAGCAGCCTCTCCCCCAGCATCAGCCTCTCTCTCCCCAGCCTCCCCCAACATCAGCCTCTCTCCCCCCAGCCTCCCCCAGCTTCAGCCTCTCTCCCCCAGCTTCCCCCAGCATCAGCCTCTCTCCTCCCAGCCTCCCCCAGCATGAGCCTCCTCCAGCATCAGCCTCTCTCCTCCCAGTCTCCCCCAGCATGAGCCTCCTCCAGCATCAGCCTCTCTCCTCCCAGTCTCCCCCAGCATGAGCCTCCTCCAGCATCAGCCTCTCTCCTCCCAGCCTCCCCCAGCATGAGCCTCCTCCAGCATCAGCCTCTCTCCTCCCAGCCTCCCCCAGCATGAGCCTCCTCCAGCATCAGCTCTCTCCTCCCAGCCTCCCCCAGCATCAGCCTCTCTCCTCCCAGCCTCCCCCAGCATCAGCCTCCCTCCTCCCAGCCTCCCCCAGCATCAGCCTTCCTCCTCCCAGCCTCCCCCAGCATCAGCCTTCCTCCTCCCAGCCTCCCCCAGCATCAGCCTCCCTCCTCCAAGCCTCACCTTCCCCCTCCCAGCCTCCCCCAGCATCAGCCTCTCTCCTCCCAGCCTCCCCCAGCACCAGCCTCCCCCAGCCTCAGCCTCCCTCCTCCCAGCCTCCCCCAGCCTCAGCCTCCCTCCTCCAAGTCTCCCTCAGCATCAGCTTCCCTCCTCCAAGCCTCACCCTCACCCTCCCCCTCCCAGCCTCACTCAGCATCAGCCTCCCTCAGCATCAGCCTCCCCCTCCCAGACTCCCCCAGAATCAGCCTCTCTCCTCCCAGCCTCCCCCAGCATCAGCCTCCCTGCTCCCAGCATCAGCCTCCCTCCTCCCAGCATCAGCCTCCCTCTTCCCAGCATCAGCCTCCCTCCTCCCAGCATCAGCCTCCCTCCTCCCAGCATCAGCCTCCCTCCTCCCAGCATCAGCCTCCCTCCTCCCAGCCTCCCCCAGCATCAGCCTCCCTCCTCCAAGCCTCACCTTCCCCCTCCCAGCCTCCCTCCTCCCAGCCTCCCTCCTCCCAGCCTCCCCCAGCCTCAGCCTCCCCCAGCCTCAGCCTCCCCCAGCCTCAGCCTCCCCCAGCCTCAGCCTCCCTCCTCCCAGCCTTCCCCAGCTTCAGCCTCCTTCCTCCCAGCCTCCCCTAGCCTCAGCCTCCCTCCTCCCAACCTCCCCCAGCATCAGCCTCCCTCCTCCCAGCCTCCCCCAGCATCAGCCTCCCTCCTCCCAGCCTCCCCCAGCATCAGCCTCCCTCCTCCCTCCCTCCTCCAAGTCTCCCTCAGCATCAGCTTCCCTCCTCCAAGCCTCACCCTCCCAGCCTCCCTCAGCATCAGCCTCCCTCAGCATCAGCCTCCCCCTCCCAGACTCCCCCAGAATCAGCCTCTCTCCTCCCAGCCTCCCTGCTCCCAGCATCAGCCTCCCTCCTCCCAGCCTCCCCCGGCATCAGCCTCCCTCCTCCAAGCCTCACCTTCCCCCTCCCAGCCTCCCTCCTCCCAGCCTCCCTCCTCCCAGCCTCCCTCCTCCCAGCCTCAGCCTCCCCCAGCCTCAGCCTCCCCCAGCCTCAGCCTCCCTCAGCTTCAGCCTCCTTCCTCCCAGCCTCCCCTAGCCTCAGCCTCCCTCCTCCCAACCTCCCCCAGCATCAGCCTCCCTCCTCCCAGCCTCCCCTAGCCTCAGCCTCCCTCCTCCCAACCTCCCCCAGCATCAGCCTCCCTCCTCCCAGCCTCCCCCAGCATCAGCCTCCCTCCTCCCAGCCTCCCCCAGCATCAGCCTCCCTCCTCCCTCCCTCCTCCAAGTCTCCCTCAGCATCAGCTTCCCTCCTCCAAGCCTCACCCTCCCCCTCCCAGCCTCCCTCAGCATCAGCCTTCCCCAGCTTCAGCCTCCCTCCTCCCCTAGCCTCAGCCTCCCTCCTCCCAACCTCCCCCAGCATCAGCCTCCCTCCTCCCAGCCTCCCCTAGCCTCAGCCTCCCTCCTCCCAACCTCCCCCAGAATCAGCCTCTCTCCTCCCAGCCTCCCTGCTCCCAGCATCAGCCTCCCTGCTCCCAGCATCAGCCTCCCTGCTCCCAGCCTCCCCCAGCATCAGCCTCCCTCCTCCAAGCCTCACCTCCCTCCTCCCAGCCTCCCTCCTCCCAGCCTCCCTCCTCCCAGCCTCCCTCCTCCCAGCCTCCCTCCTCCCAGCCTCAGCCTCCCCCAGCTTCAGCCTCCCTCCTCCCAGCCTCCCCCAGCCTCAGCCTCCCTCCTCCCAACCTCCCCCAGCCTCAGCCTCCCTCCTCCCAACCTCCCCCAGCCTCAGCCTCCCTCCTCCCAACCTCAGCCTCCCTCCTCCCAACCTCCCCCAGCCTCAGCCTCCCTCCTCCCAACCTCCCCCAGCCTCAGCCTCCCTCCTCCCAGCCTCCCCCAGCATCAGCCTCCCTCCTCCCAGCCTCCCCCAGCATCAGCCTCCCTCCTCCCAGCCTCCCCCAGCATCAGCCTCCCTCCTCCCAGCCTCCCCCAGAATCAGCCTCCCTCCTCCAAGTCTCCCTCAGCATCAGCTTCCCTCCTCCAAGCCTCCCCCTCCCCCTCCCAGCCTCCCTCAGCATCAGCCTCCCTCAGCATCAGCCTCCCCCTCCCAGACTCCCCCAGAATCAGCCTCTCTTCTCCCAGCCTCCCCCCCAGCTTCAGCCTCTCTCTCCCCCCAGCCTCAGCCTCTCTCTCCCCCCAGCCTCCCCCCAGCCTCAGCCTCTCTCTCTTCCCAGCCTTCCCCCAGCCTAAGCCTCTCTGTCTTCCCAGCCTCAGCCTCTCTCTCTCTTCCCAGACTCCCCCCAGCCTCAGCCTCTTTCTCTTCCCAGCCTCTCTCTCTTCCCAGCCTCCCCCCAGTCTCAGTCTCTCTCTCTTCCCAGCCTCAGCCTCTCTCTCTCTTCCCAGCCTCCCCTCAGCCTCTCTCTTCCCAGCCTCTCTCTTCCCAGCCTCTCTCTCTTCCCAGCCTCTCTCTCTCTTCCCAGCCTCCCCCCAGCCTCTCTCTCTTCCCAGCCTCACCCCAGCCTCTCTCTCTTCCCAGCCTCCCCCCAGCCTCTCTCTCTTCCCAGCCTCCCTCTCTTCCCAGCCTCCCCCAGCCTCAGCCTCTCTCCCCCCAGCCTCCCCTTGCATGATTACAGTGGACAAAAAGAGGCATCGCAATTTGCAACGATCATCAACTAACCTGTAAGGAGCCCATACATTCTAGGCTCTGCCTCTGCCTTATCTGCTCCGGTGCCCGCCGCCCTGCTCTGGCTGGCTCCTCTTCTGGCTTGCTCCAGCTGCAGACGCGTCCTCCTCCACGGCGTGTCATCTGCAGCATTGGACGCTGCAGCACGGGGCAGTCAGCTGAATGTCGCGCCCGCGCGCCTCTGACCCCGGAAGTGCAGGCCATGGAACTTCCGGGGTTAGTCAGCTCACTATGCCTGGCGCCTGCAATGTATTGAAATAGACAGCAGAAGTGCCCCCCCCCCGGAACACAGCCGAGTGTAACGGAGGGAGGGACGGGGGGCGGGGATGTAAAAAAAAAAAAAAAAAAAAAAAAAAAATTATAAAATTTTTTTTTTTTTTTTGCTGCCAGAAAGTGCCGCCCCCCGCAACGTGCCGCCCTAGGCACGGGACCACGGGTGCCTAGTGGCAAATACGGCCCTGCCTGGTGTATAACCTCCAGCCCCTCACCCCTGGTGTATAACCTCCAGCCCTTCTCCCCTGGTGTATAACAAACAGCTCCTCTCCCCTGGTGTATAACATACAGCCCCTCTCCCCTGGTGTATAACAAACAGCCCCTCTCCCCTGGTGTATAACATACAGCCCCTCTCCCCTGGTGTATAACATACAGCCCCTCTCCCCTGGTGTATAACATACAGCCCCTCTCCCCTGGTGTATAACAAACAGCTCCTCTCCCCTGGTGTATAACATACAGCCCCTCTCCCCTGGTGTATAACAAACAGCCCCTCTCCCCTGGTGTATAACAAACAGCCCCTCTCCCCTGGTGTATAACATACAACCCCTCCCCTCTGGTGTATAACATACAACCCCTCTCCCCTGGTGTATAACAAACAGCCCCTCTCCCCTGGTGTATAACATACAACCCCTCTCCCCTGGTGTATAACCTCCAGCCCCTCTCCCCTGGTGTATAACAAACAGCCCCTCTCCCCTGGTGTATAACCTCCGGCCCCTCTCCCCTGGTGTATAACAAACAGCCCCTCTCCCCTGGTGTATAACATACAGCCCCTCTCCCCTGGTGTATAACATACAGCCCCTCTCCCCTGGTGTATCGCATACAGCCCCTCAACCCTGGTGTATAACATACAGCCCCTCTCCCCTGGTGTATAACAAACAGCCCCTCTCCCCTGGTGTATAACATACAACCCCTCTCCCCTGGTGTATAACATACAGCCCCTCTCCCCTGGTGTATAACATACAGTCCCTCTCCCCTGGTGTATAACATACAGCCCCTCTCCCCTGGTGTATAACATACAGCCCCTCTCCCCTGGTGTATAACATACAGCCCCTCTCCCCTGGTGTATAACATACAGCCCCTCTCCCCTGGTGTATAACATACAACCCCTCTCCCCTGGTGTATAACCTCCAGCCCCTCTCCCCTGGTGTATAACAAACAGCCCCTCTCCCCTGGTGTATAACAAACAGCCCCTCTCCCCTGGTGTATAACATACAACCCCTCCCCCCTGGTGTATAACATACAACCCCTCTCCCCTGGTGTATAACAAACAGCCCCTCTCCCCTGGTGTATAACATACAACCCCTCTCCCCTGGTGTATAACCTCCAGCCCCTCTCCCCTGGTGTATAACAAACAGCCCCTCTCCCCTGGTGTATAACCTCCGGCCTCTCTCCCCTGGTGTATAACATACAGCCCCTCTCCCCTGGTGTATCGCATACAGCCCCTCAACCCTGGTGTATAACATACAGCCCCTCTCCCCTGGTGTATAACAAACAGCCCCTCTCCCCTGGTGTATAACAAACAGCCCCTCTCCCCTGGTGTATAACATACAACCCCTCCCCCCTGGTGTATAACATACAACCCCTCTCCCCTGGTGTATAACAAACAGCCCCTCTCCCCTGGTGTATAACATACAACCCCTCTCCCCTGGTGTATAACCTCCAGCCCCTCTCCCCTGGTGTATAACAAACAGCCCCTCTCCCCTGGTGTATAACCTCCGGCCTCTCTCCCCTGGTGTATAACATACAGCCCCTCTCCCCTGGTGTATCGCATACAGCCCCTCAACCCTGGTGTATAACATACAGCCCCTCTCCCCTGGTGTATAACAAACAGCCCCTCTCCCCTGGTGTATAACATACAACCCCTCTCCCCTGGTGTATAACATACAACCCCTCTCCCCTGGTGTATAACATACAGCCCCTCTCCCCTGGTGTATAACATACAACCCCTCTCCCCTGGTGTATAACATACAACCCCTCTCCCCTGGTGTATAACATACAGCCCCTCACCCCTGGTGTATAACATACAGCCCCTCTCCCCTGGTGTATAACATACAACCCCTCTCCCCTGGTGTATAACAAACAGCCCCTCTCCCCTGGTGTATAACAAACAGCCCCTCTCCCCTGGTGTATAACATACAGCCCCTCTCCCCTGGTGTATAACATACAGCCCCTCTCCCCTGGTGTATAACAAACAGCCCCTCTCCCCTGGGGTATAACCTCCGGCCCCTCTCCCCTGGTGTATCGCATACAGCCCCTCAACCCTGGTGTATAACATACAGCCCCTCTCCCCTGGTGTATAACCTCCAGCCCCTCACCCCTGGTGTATCGCATACAGCCCCTCAACCCTGGTGTATAACATACAGCCCCTCTCCCCTGGTGTATAACCTCCAGCCCCTCACCCCTGGTGTATAACCTCCAGCCCCTCACCCCTGGTGTATCGCATACAGCCCCTCACCCCTGGTGTATAACCTCCAGCCCCTCTCCCCTGGTGTATCGCATACAGCCCCTCACCCCTGGTGTATAACATTCGAACATTCGGCCTTATTGCCCATCATTTATAACATTCGGCCTCATTTCCCCTGGTGTATAACATCCGTCCCTTCCCCTCGGTGTATAACAGTCATCCCCATTGCTCCGGGTGTACAACATATGGCTCCTCGCCCCAGTGTAAAACCTCAAGCCGCTCGCCCCTGGTGTATAATGTTCAGCCTCTCTCCACCCGTGTATAACATATAGCCACTCATGTTCCTCATGACTGTGCCCAGTGCATACGATCCATACAGATATGGTTGGAGAGTTTGGTGAAAGAACATGACCTACCGCAAAGAACCCGGACCTCAACCCCATCCAACACCTTAGGGATGAACTAGACCAGAGCTTGTGAGCCCTGAATCTCCCCCAACATCAGTATCTGACCCTCCTCTAGGCTGAGGCTACATGGGGATTACTTTGAATCCTCGCATAACACTCGGCTCACACATTCGCAGCACAGTGGGAACCGAGTTTCATCCGAGTGTCATGCGACTGTGGTCCGACGTGCAATCAGACCACAGTTGCGAAGGGGAGGGCCAGCGCTGCAGAGGAGAGGGAGGGATTTATCTCCCTAACGCCTCCATTGCCGGTTGAAGCGAGAATTGCACTGCTCTCACGTTACACCGGTGTAACGTGAGAGCAGTGCAATGTTTCTTTCGCCCCATAGACTTGAATGGGTGCGAGTGGAATAGGATCATATGCCACCTGCAGCATGCCTGATTAGGGCTGGGAAAATAATCGCTCATGGGTGCTGGCCCATAGAGTAATATTGGTCCAATATATACAACAAAGACACGAAGTATAAGGCCACAAAAATTAACAATTTTATTGAACAATTTATAATCAGATTAAAAACATAGGGTTACAAGGTGCCAACAGATATAAGGGGAGGACAGAGGAGGATATACAATAAATTAGGATAGAAAAAGTCCAATAAATATATCCAAGAGTCTATAAATACATATAAAAGTGCATAGTGCCCATTAAATATCCTGGATATACAGGGCTGTTCTATCCCAATAAAAGTGGATAAAGTGCAAATTGCAGGCTCTAGCAGCAACAAACCAGCAGGGGGAGCTGAAATATTTACTACATGTATGATTCAAGTGAAATAAGAGTAAACCGCAGAGCAACCATAAAAGAGAATATAAGTATTGAAATGTGCAAACATTGCATAGAAAAGGCTGGAGACCGCTGAATAGACCAAGCGAAACAAGTTCTAAATCTTAGCACAGTGACAGTAAGAGTAAACAGCTTGTAAGTAGCATACAATACCTCTGTCCCACACCCACGCTTCCAACGTACGTTTCGTGAGAACTTCCTCAGGGAGCGTATATATTTATAGACTCTTGGATATATTTATTGGACTTTTTCTATCCTAATTTATTGTATATCCTCCTCTGTCCTCCCCTTATATCTGTTGGCACCTTGTAACCCTATGCTTTTAATGTGATTATCAATTGTTCAATAAAATTGTTAATTTTTGTGGCCTTATACTTCGTGTCTTTGTTGTATATATATTTCCAGTTTTCGGCCTATATTTATGTATTTAAAAAGGTATTTTGTGGTTACTAATATTGGTCCAAGTAGAATGAGATTTTTTTTATCGCATTCCACTTGCACCGTTTTTCTCGCCGTGTGTCCTAGACCTTAGATGAAAGAGCAAAATTTTCCAGTGTCCTCTGAAATCTTGTAGGACATCATCCCAGAAGAGTAGAAGCTGTTACATCTGCAAGGGGTCTCTGTATGTTGGATGGGCCGCAATAAAAGCTTCTGTTGGTGAAATGTAGAAGGGGTCAATACTATTGTCTGTATAGTGTTTGTCCTACGTTTTTGCCTCTTTTGCTAAGGTCTTTAATATGGATGGGAAATTGATTTTTGGGTAAATCTTATTATTTTTTTTTTAAATATATTATTAATAATAATATATTTTAAAAAAAAATAATAAGAAAAAGGTATCAGCAGCCAGCCTAAAAACCCTGAGTCACCCCTCTCAGGTCTTGACGTTCACACCCAGGGGGCGGAGCCAGGCGGTTGGCCACATCCACCGAGGAGTTCGGATAGCCTGAGGCGGGAAAACACGTCAGATCAGTTAGGAGAGGAGAGTAGTTGGAAAGTAGTAACGTCTGTCAGGGATCTGGGTAGGAGCCCGGATACCCTGTGGCCTGGAGGAAGACGGTGGTGGCCGTCTGCAGGAGACAGGAGGAGAGCCGGTGGAACTGTCAGGGACCGGGACAGGGTAGTGGCCCGCCGGTACCGAACCGGGGAACCGAACGGAAACCGGAACACCAGGAGGGGTACTCAGACCCAGTACGAGGCCCAGAAGCTACTGGACCGAGTCGAAATCACTGATTGGGGTCTGGACCTTAGGTTCTTTCCCACCCAAGTCCCGACTGAAGACAACAGTGGAGGAGAAGCTCTGCGTCACTGATAAGTAGGTGCTCTGGGGTAAAATATTTATAGAAGGAAGAAAGATAACCCCGGCACACTACAACTCCCAAGAAAAGCAAACATGCGGTAATTTAGTATGCAAATTTCTTTTTATTGATCAGGTTCTCAGTATCTATTAACGTCAATTGTTTTGGACCAAGCACATATACGTAATAGATACTGAGAACCTGATCAATAAAAAGAAATTTGCTTACTAAATTACAGCATATTTGCATTTTTGGGAGTTGTAGTGTGCCAGGGTTATCTTTCTTCCTCCGACTGAAGACAACAGCCCAACGAGGGGGATAGAAAGCCACCGCCCAGGCATAGAAATCCCACGGGCCAGCGTCTGCGGGCAAGCGGGCTCCCCGACATCCACTAGCCGGGGAGCGGACTCACGTCGCTGATCCGATCTCACAACTAAAGGTATGTATACAATCAGCAGGATAGCGCCAGTATAGCACTGACTTTAGTTTATATAGGAATATTCTAGTGGATGGTCCTCTTTAATTTCCCAGAAGAGCATTGCATGGCTGATCAGCCTCCTTACAATGGCTTCTTTGACATCACTCTCCACAAAGAGAAACATTACTTTTAGACCTTTGTAAAAGAGACGTGTCCTTCCTTACACAACCTGACACTGGCATCAATGATTGGACAATGCCAGTGTACCGCCCCGGGGCTCAGCCGGCTGCCGAGCCACTCGGATCCGTGCTCGTCGGTGGGTGGCTCGAGCTCCTCCCGGACCCGGGGGTCACGTCGCTCTGAAGGGATGCTGGCGCTACGTGAGGGGTGGCGTTCGGTGGGGAGGTCCACGGCCAGGGCCGCGGTTGTTTGAGGGTTAAGTTCGTGACGCCACCCACGGGTTGTGGTGAATGTGGACACCACCTCTGTCGTTAACTAGGCTCCCGGCTCCCGGGGATGGTGTTGTGCAGCCTGGTACCGGGGCCCGGTGGTTGTGAGGGGCGGGCGGGATGGTGCGGTGCGATACGCTGCCCGAAGGCACTGTTGTACTCACTATTATGAACACACCGGAGTCTCTGGTAAACCAAAATGATGCCGGCTGTGCTTTGCCCCTTACTCAGGTTGGTGGTTCCCGCCTAATTCCTGCACCTCTGTAGTAGAATGCTGACTTCCTTCGTTTTCAGATCATTTGAGAGTTGTTTTGAGGAGCCCATGATGCCACTCTTCATAGGAGATTCAAATAGGAGAACAACTTGCAAGTGGCCACCTTAAATACCTTTTCTCATGATTGGATACACCTGCCTATGAAGTTCAAAGCTCAATGAGGTTACAAAACCAATTTAGTGCTTTAGTAAGTCAGTAAAAAGTAGTTAGGAGTGTTCAAACCAAGAAATTGATAAGGGTGCCCATACTTTTGCACCGGTCAGATTTTCTTTAAATGCGGATTGCACATTTTCTGTTAGTACAATAAACCTCATTTCAATTCAGAAATATTACTCAGTCTATCAGTTATTAGATATATGAAACTGAAATAGCAAAAACCCAAATTGTTATAAAGAAAAAAGGTTAACATTAATAGGGGTACCCAAACTTTTTCATATGACTGTATAGAGGTGTTATTAGTCATTGCACAGGAGGAGGTGAGCTGTGACATCACCTATTGTGAATGGTGGATCCTGAGTTATCTACTGTTACGTCAGTTTGGAAAAGGCAATATTTCAGTAAATTTACAAGTACAGTAAATAGTAAAAAATTGTTTAAAAACAGAAAGTCCTCAGTGATTGATACCATTTAATGGCTAACGGAAAACATGGTAGTACATAGCAGGTCTCTCTATCAGGCGTGGTATAACTGTACATGTAACATGTACATACTCATATGTAAGATTGCACAAAACATTCTCAAAATTAAAAAATAAATTAATATAACACGAAGACTTGATGTAAATAAACAATGTTTTGACGGCACAATCCTTCTAAACCTCTTTAGTGTTAGGAGAAACATTCCGTATATTTGATATAAGCATCGTAGTAAAAAAGAAAATCAGCCCAGAAAGTCGGGATGCGTCTGATATAATTGAAATTGTCAGTTTTTAGCGGTGATGTAGTGTGATGTCAGCTCGTCATGAAAACTGTCACTCGGGTGTTAATGCTTTCCTCTTTTCTGTATCTCCAGTCTCGGCAGACACCGGAGGGCGAGTTTCTCCCTCTCGATCAACTTGAACTAGATGTAGGATTTAGCACCGGGGCGGATCAGCTCTTTCTGGTTTCTCCTCTCACAATCTGCCATGTGATTGACGCAAAAAGCCCCTTCTATGACCTCTCTCAGCGGTCCATGCAAACCGAGCAGTTTGAGATTGTCGTCATCCTGGAGGGGATTGTGGAGACTACTGGTAAGTCGTCTTATACTCTTCTTACTCTATGGATGCAGAACATACTGAATGTGACAGCAAATCCTTCCCATACTTATCCCTATTGAAGAGCAGTCTTTGTGGGTGAGTTGTATCTGTTTCTATGCTACATTGTTTCAATTCCAATCATATTTGAATATTCTTCCACTAGTCTGACTTTATAGACTTATCCATAGGGGGCAGTATCACAGTTTAACGAACCTTAACTTGCTTAAAGAGGACCACCCACCAGGATTTTCCTGTATAACCTAAAGCCAGTGCTATACTGGTGCTATCAGGCTGATTCTATACATACCTTTAGTTGTCAGCTGTTTAGGTTTTGAAACACAAGCAAGTAAAGTTTGTAAAATCAGCAGCAGCTGATAGCTGGGGGTGTATTCATAGTTATCCTCTCCCCTGTTACTTATTCTAATTCTATTATACAATCGTTTTACTTTGTGATTAAAAGGACCTGTGCTGATGTCATAAGTGACCAGAAGAGGCGGGGCCTCAGCCAACATAGCTGATACCATTCCTTTCCCAAGAAGCTGCAAAAACCCTAGTACATGCCCTTATTATCTCCCGCCTGGATTATTGCAACCTCCTGCTCTGTGGCCTCCCTTCTAACAGCCTCACACCCCTACAATCTATTCTAAACTATGCTGCCCGGCTCATCAACCTGTCCCCCCGCTACTCCCCGACCTCTCCTCTCTGCCAATCCCTTTACTGGCTTCCCATTGCCCAACGACTCCAGTTCAAAACACTAACTATGACATACAAAGCCATCCATAACCTGTCTCCTCCCTACATCTCTGATCTATTCTCCCGGTACTTACCTGTACGTAACCTCAGACCCTCACAAGATCTCCTCCTCTACTCCCCTCTCATCTCCTCTTCCCACCATTGCATCCAAGATTTCTCCCGTGCCTCCCCCATACTCTGGAATGCTCTGCCACAACACATCAGACTCTCGCCTACCTTGACAAGCTTCAAAAGGAACCTGAAGACCCACCTCTTCCGACAAGCCTACAACCTGCCGTAACCCTCAGTCTGATACAGCGCCGCACAATCAGCTCTACCCTAACCTACTGTATCCTCACCTATCCCTTGTAGACTGTGAGCCCTCGCGGGCAGGGTCCTCTCTCCTCCTGTACCTGTCTGTGCCTTGTATTGGTTATGATTATTGTACTTGTCCCTATTATGTATAACCCTTTCACATGTAAAGCGCCATGAAATTGATGGCGCTATAGTAATAAATAATAATAATAATACCAGGAAGCAACATTTCTCTGTTGGCTGAAGCCCCACCCCCTCTGGTCACATGGGTATGACATCACATCAGGTCCTTTTAGTCACAAAGTAAAACGATTGTATAATAGAATTAGCATAAATAACAGGGGGCAGGAATCACTGTGAATACCCACTCCAGCTATCAGCTGATCAGTAGCTGCTGTCACTCAACAATCTGCTCATTTTACAAACTTTACTTGCTTGTGTTTCAAAACCTATACATCCGAGCTGACAACTAAAGGAATGTATAGAATCAGCCTGATAGTGCCAGTATAGCACTGGCTTTAGGTTATATAAGAAGATCCTGGTGGTTGGTGCGCTTTAATAGGACCAAGAACAAAGCTTCTTCCAATAAAGTAAAAAAAAAAAAAAATTCAAAATATTTAAAAAAAAAGATTAAAACTCAGTTTTCTGGACTAAACGTGATGGAAATTAAATTTGGAAACAACGTACAAAATCTTTAAGCAAGTTTTGGAATTTGTGATTTAAGAATTTGGTGTTACAGATTCTACGTTGATATAAAGTGTTGTCCATTATAATTGGAAATGTGGTATAAGCCGAGACTATTGCACTGGGATATCGCATTTTTGTGTTTTTTTCTAAAGCCAAGGATAAAGGTCCTTTGGTTCTGGAAGTGACTATGGCCGGGCTGATAATTACTTGGTACTTGCTGCTATTGGAGTCAGAACTTGGCTGGTCCGTTCATGATCTTTATCATATTTGTATGACATCAAGGTTTTATTTAATCTGTTTCCCATTTTTATGACAATTGATGTTCCCAGTAATTACTGTTATTTGCATATTCTCTCCTTTGTTTTTTATTTATTAGATGTTTATTACATATTTGATTTTTGTTAACAAGTTAAGATACAGATTCAGAATAAAAGTGATCACAAGGGTTTTGTCATCGAAAGCATCCTCAGGATATGCCGTGTATTGCCTGCTGCTTGTAAAGAGATTCTCCGCAAACCTGGAACCATTCACATCGCTGGCGAAGGGACTTTTTGACCTTGTAAGATTCCTTGACCTTGGGTGACCTATATGATTGCACCCCCCAGAGAAAAGATGGTCATAGTATGTCTGTATGAAGCTTTATGTGCAAAATACTGGCTGAAAAAAATAGTGACTGCATTGTGCTAATGAGGCAATGGGCTGAAGCTTGGTCTCCCTTCTGTTCTTCTGTCTCCTGTACACTGAATAGTAAAAAATAGTATATACAGTAAGAAGATAAATCTCTATCTATCTATCTATCTATCTATCTATCTATCTATCTATCTATTCATCCCTGTATCTATCCCTCTATCTATCATTCTATCATTATCTATCCCTCTATCTATCTATCTATCTATCTATCTATCCCTCTGTCTATCCCTTTATCTATCATTCTATCATTATCTATCCCTCTATCTATCTATCTATCCCTCTATCTATCCCTCTATCTATCATTCTATCATTATCTATCCCTCTATCTATCTATCTATCTATCTATCTATCTATCTATCTATCTATCTATCCCTCTGTCTATCCCTTTATCTATCCCTCTATCTATCTATCTATCCCTCTATCTATCTATCTATCTATCCCTCTATCTATCTATCTATCTATCCATTCATTGTCATAATCACAATGGGATAGCGGGGAACCAGGGCTCCTAAGATTTCCCTCAAGCTAGGGGACCCTATGCTTTCCCTAACCTCACAGATACTCCTGATGGTGCAGAGACCTGAGTCTCCTTCCTGGCCCTGCTCCTGATCAGTTCTCATCTGATTCCCTCTCTTCCCCAGGGAGGGACAGGACAGAAGTATAATGAAACCCACAGATAAAGACACACAAGGGAAAACCAAAACAGACAGCACAGCATACAAACGCAGACAGCACACACATATACACACAAGATAAGACAATAAGAGATTCTGGAGGAAAACAAGTTTAGGAAGGAAACAACAAAACAATAGGGGTAAACTCTGCAACCACACCACGCAATGAGCTCAACTTTCACCAGTAAGTCTGGAACACCACACCTCACCGTCCAACATAGAATAAACTATAGCTGGCATGTATGGAAGGATTCCACCAGCATAAATAAGAAGGGAACAGATGTGATAGGCTTCTCGACAACATGTGACCAAAGGAGCAAGCACACCAGTAGAGATTAATTCTTGCTAGCCTGCCTATAGATCAGCGCACAGCAGGTCAATGCCCGAGTCTGGCTGTGTTGATCCCAGACACCAGAGAAACCATTGGGCACAGTGTTAGAATCTGCAATCTGAACAGTACCGAATGTTGCCATGACAGTCACCGAAATTTGTTCAAAACTCCATGTGACATCTATCTATCTATCTATCTATCTATCTATCTATCTATCTATCTATCTATGTATCTATCTATCTATCTATCTAAGTATCTATCTATCTATCTATCTATCTATCTATCTATGTATCTATCTATCTATCTATCTATCTATCTATCTATCTATCTAAGTATCTATCTATCTATCTATCTATCTATGTATCTATCTATCTATCTATCTGTCCTTCTATCTATCTATCTATCTATCTATGTATCTATCTATCTATCTATCTATCTATCTATCTATCTATGTATCTATCTATCCCTCTATCTATCCCTCTATCTATCCCTCTATCTATCTATCTATCTATCTGTCCTTCTATCTATCTATCTATCTATCTATCTATCTATCTATCTATCTATCCCTCTATCTATCCCTCTATCTATCCCTCTATCTATCTATCTATCTATCTATCTATCCCTCTATCTATCCCTCTATCTATCTATCTATCTATCTATCCCTCTATCTATCTATCCCTCTATCTATCCCTCTATCTATCCCTCTATCTATGTATGTATCTATCTATCTATCCCTCTATCTATCTATCCCTCTATCTATCTATCTATCTATCTATCTATCTATCTATCTATCTATCTATCTATCTATCTATCTATCTGTCTGTCCCTCTATCTATCTATCTATCTATCTATCTATCTATCTATCTATCTATCTATCTATCTATCTATCTATCTATCTATCTATCTATGTATCTATCTATCCCTCTATCTATCTATCTATCTATCTATCTATCTATCTATCTATCTATCTATCTATCTATCTATCTATCTATCCCTCTATCTATCTATCCCTCTATCTATCTATCCCTCTATCTATCTATCTATTCCTCTATCTATCTATCCCTCTATCTATCTATCTATCTATCTATCTATCTATCTATCTATCTATCTATCTATCTATCCCTCTATCTATCTATCCCTCTATCTATCTATCTATCTATCTATCTGTCCCTCTATATATCTATCTATCTATCTATGTATCTATCTATCTATGTATCTATCTATCTATCCCTCTATCTATCTATTATCTATCTATCTATCTATCCCTCTATCTATCTATCTATCTATCTATCTATCCCTCTATCTATCTATCTATCTATCTATCTATCTATCTATCTATCTATCTATCCTCTATCTATCTATCTATCTATCCTCTATCTATCTATTAACTATCCATCCATCATCCAGTAATATGCTCATGGAGACAATATCTGTTATTCCCCTTTTTGTTTGGTCTGACACTCACTTCTCCAGTATCTATTTAGTTAAAATTTCTTACAAATCCAATTTGGCACATCCTTGCACCAGTCATGCTGTAATAAACAATGGCTAATTACTTTTATGTAGCAAAGCTAGAGTGATTTAGTTGTGTTTTGTATTTCAGCGCATCTTGCTCATACCATCTGTTTTGAATTTAATTCCTTAGGAATAGTTCGACCGTTTGATAACTCCGGATGAAGATATTCATTTACATATTTTCATTTTTTTAACAGAACAGAACACCTGTCTTGGTTTTTGAGACTTGATCATTGCATCGGGGTATGGGCATCAATCGGGATTGTTGCCGGTAGCCGCAGTCCAAGTGCTGCCCACATTCACTGATGCCATGTCAGTTCCTCCTCAGCAACAGACTAGAAAATGTCACTTGTGCTGATGACATAAGCAGCAGTGCGATACTAAGAAGCAACTGATATAACCAGAATTGTCACATAGCAAGGCACCGGTATTATAAATGGTAGGCGGGTGGGTGGGGGGGCAAAGCTTCAAGTTATGTCATTGGGGGCTCATATATTATAGTTATCATTCTACCACTTGGTAAAAAAGACATAGACATAGTATATATATATATATATATATATATATATATATATATATATATATATATGTATATATATATATATATATATATATATATATATATATATGTATATATATATATATATTTATATACATATATACCCATTTGTATATATTTAGTTTTATTTATGTGTATGTATATACAGTGCCTACAAGTAGTATTCAACCCCCTGTAGATTTAGCAGGTTTGATAAGATGCAAATAAGTTAGAGCCTGCAAACTTCAAACAAGAGCAGGATTTATTAACAGATGCATAAATCTTACAAACCAACAAGTTTTGTTGCTCAGTTAAATTTTAATAAATTTTCAACATAAAAGTGTGGGTCAATTATTATTCAACCCCTAGGTTTAATATTTTGTGGAATAACCCTTGTTTGCAATTACAGCTAATAATCGTCTTTTATAAGACCTGATCAGGCCGGCACAGGTCTCTGGAGTTATCTTGGCCCACTCCTCCATGCAGATCTTCTCCAAGTTATCTAGGTTCTTTGGGTGTCTCATGTGGACATTAATCTTGAGCTCCTTCCACAAGTTTTCAATTGGGTTAAGGTCAGGAGACTGACTAGGTCACTGCAACACCTTGATATTTTCCCTCTTGAACCAGGTCTTGGTTTTCTTGGCTGTGTGCTTTGGGTCGTTGTCTTGTTGGAAGATGAAATGACAACCCATCTTAAGATCCTTGATGGAGGAGCGGAGGTTCTTGGCCAAAATCTCCAGGTAGGCCGTACTATCCATCTTCCCATGGATGCGGACCAGATGGCCAGGCCCCTTGGCTGAGAAACAGCCCCACAGCATGATGCTGCCACCACCATGCTTGACTGTAGGGATGGCATTCTTGGGGTCGTATGCAGTGCCATCCAGTCTCCAAATATCACGTGTGTGGTTGGCACCAAAGATCTCGATCTTGGTCTCATCAGACCAGAGAACCTTGAACCAGTCTGTCTCAGAGTCCTCCAAGTGATCATGAGCAAACTGTAGACGAGCCTTGACATGACGCTTTGAAAGTAAAGGTACCTTACGGGCTCGTCTGGAATGGAGACCATTGCGGTGGAGTACGTTACTTATGGTATTGACTGAAACCAATGTCCCCACTGCCATGAGATCTTCACGGAGCTCCTTCCTTGTTGTCCTTGGGTTAGCCTTGACTCTTCGGACAAGCCTGGCCTCGGCACGGGTGGAAACTTTCAAAGGCTGTCCAGGCTGTGGAAGGCTACCAGTAGTTCCATAAGCCTTCCACTTCCGGATGATGCTCCCAACAGTGGAGACAGGTAGGCCCAACTCCTTGGAAAGGGTTTTGTACCCCTTGCCAGCCTTGTGACCTTCCACGATCTTGTCTCTGATGGCCTTGGAATGCTCCTTTGTCTTTCCCATGTTGACCAAGTATGAGTGCTGTTCACAAGTTTGGGGAGGGTCTTAATTAGTCAGAAAAGGCTGGAAAAAGAGATAATTAATCCAAACATGTGAAGCTCATTGTTCTTTGTGCCTGAAATACTTCTTAATACTTTAGGGGAACCAAACAGAATTCTTGTGGTTTGAGGGGTTGAATAATAAATGACCCTCTGAATAAACTTTTCACAATTTAAAAAAAAAAAAAAAAGAAATAATTGCTGCAGTGCATTTCACACTTCCAGGCTGATCTACAGTCCAAATGTCACAATGCCAAGTTAATTCCGAATGTGTAAACCTGCTAAATCTGCAGGGGGTTGAATACTACTTGTAGGCACTGTATATATATATACACATTTGTATATATATTTTTATATATATATATATATATATATATATATATATATATAGACTGCTCAAAAAATAAAGGGAACACTTAAACAACAAAATAGTATTTTAGTGTTCCCTTTATTATTTTGAGCAGTATATATATATATACATATATATATATATATATATATATATACAGGGTACATATATATATATATATATATATATATATATATACAGGGTACATATATATATATATATATATATATATATATATAAAAGCACAATTTTTTTCGTTCACCCCATGTCACTAATATGTTTATACATTTAATATCTATCTATCTATCTTTCATCCTTTAAAGGTGTTGCCTGCTACTTGGAGAACGACTTTTCCATCCCTATGCCCCCCCCCAACAAAACAACACTTATACTCACCTATGGTGCCGGCACTGTTCCAGCTGTGTTAGCATTGTCTCTCCTTCTGCTTGCACGACATTGTTACTTCCTCAGCTCTCACTTCCTCCTGATGTCAGTTACAGCCAAAGAAAATGAGAGTGAGGTGCTGATTGGCTGCAGGGATCACATCATAGGACAATGTCGAGCGAGCAGCGGGAGAGACAATGGTAACACAGCTGGAACAGCACTGGCACCAGGAGTGAGTATAACTGTTGTTCTGTTTGAGGGGACATAGGGATGGAGACGTGGTTCTCCAAGTAGTAAACAACCCCTTAAAGGATGATAAACAGATAAAAGTTGTTGTTTTTTTTTTTTTGTTTTTGTTTTTTTTTTTTTGGGGGGGGACACATAGAATTAGAGAAGCAGTTATCTGAGTAGTGGACAACCCTTTTAATATGTTCATGGAAAAACTGGAAATGTAATTAGGTCACCCGTAGCCCAAAATGATATCAGTAAAAATGTCCTTGCACAAAAAACAAACCCTTACCAGCACACGACGAAAGAAAAATTTAACATTTAGTACTTTCATAAAAAGATGACAAGGAAACCAAATTGTTTTTGTTCTTAAAAGAAAATTTAAAAAAAAATAAAATTAATAAAATATTTTATTTTTAAAAAAGTACCGTATATACATTTGATGTTGCCTTAACTGTCCTGATCTGCAGAATAAATGTAACGTGTCATTTCTACCATGCGGTAAATGCCATAAAGACTCTCAGAGAACAAAAAACAAATCCACAATAATTGCTATCACTTTTTGTATCTTCCTAAAAACAAAAAAAAACAATTGTAGAATCTAAAAAAATATTTTAGGTTTACTTCAAAGTAGCACAATAAAAATCCAGATCTCAATACTGCAAAACTCAAGCTCATTTGAGGCCGAATGGACCGGAAAAAAAAAGCTTACTGGTTTCGGAATATCATGCAGAAAAGGGGAAAAATAGTTGGCATGGCATAAAGGTGCAAACTATGTGTGTGCTTAGAGGTTAAGAGGATTGGTAAAGCCTGGTTTATGGGGTTTTCCACTACCAGACAACCTCTCTTAAAAGCCCCTAATAGGTTGAATAAATATGAAAAAAAACGTAAAGTACTTACCTCCCGGAATGCTGAATCTCCTCCTCTCTGAGTGATGTGTGCCCCAGCAATCTGGTGACATTGTCTGTCACGTGACCACTGCTGCCTATCAGCAGCTGCTGATTGTCTGCAGTCTTCACTTACTTACCTTACTGGTGTGAAAGGTAAGTGTGTGTTTTTTTTATTTCATTCAGAACACGGGCGACATTCATAAAGGGTTGTCTGGTAGTGGAAAACCCTTTAAAGGTTTATGGAGGACCAAAACCAGCCTTAGAGGGATTTTCCACTACCAGACAACCCATTTTGAATGTCCCCAGTGTTCTGAACGAAATAAAAAAACACACACTGTTCATCAGTCAAATATGGTAGTTAATTGAAAATGCATAAACTTCTGGCAAAATGGCAAACAAAAAACCTCTCCACGGCATCAATGAACAAACATAAACAGTCCACACACAGGCATATGTAGGCTCTTCCGTACAGATAAATGTCCTGCAGATGAGTGTTCAGCAGATGAATGTCCAGCTCTCTCTACGGGATCAATAGTGTCAGGGTTTCTCTCAGCTAAAGATCAGGTTTCCACACCAAGATCCAGTATGCTACACATTCACTGGCTGCTTTCCAGCTATAAGTCCGCTCAGGCTCTGGACCCTCTGTCCAACATTAAACTGACTTTTTTCTTTGGTCAACAGCACACTGCTTCAGCTCCCAAGCTGACTCTTGTAGACTCCACTTAGATAGACTTTGTCTCAACTGCCACATGCAGCTACCTCTCAGAGACTCACTCTTTTTGAGACTTCATTGGGACACTCTATCTCAACTGCTACATGCAGCTCCCTCCCAGAGTCTCACTCTTCCTGAGACTTCCTTCGGACAGACTCTATCCCAGCTGCCATATGCAGCTACCTCTCCAAGACTCACTCTTCCTGAGACATCACAGGAACAGACTCTCTATCTCTGTTGCCACCTGCAGCTCCCTCTCAGAGACTCACTCTTCCTGAGACTTCCTTCGGACAGACTCTATCCCAGCTGCTATATGCAGCTACCTCTCCAAGACTCACTCTTCCTGAGACATCACAGGAACAGACTCTCTATCTCTGTTGCCACCTGCAGCTCCCTCTCAGAGACTCATGTTTCCTGAGACTTCATTGGGACAGACTATCTATCCCAGCTGCCACATACAGCTCCCTCCCAGAGTCTCACTCTTCCTCAGACTTAATTGGGACAAACTCTCTATGCCAGCTGCCACATGCAGCTCTCTCCCAGAGTCTCACTCTTCCTTAGACTTCCTTCGGACAGACTCTATCCCAGCTGCCACATGCAGCTATGTCTCCAATACTCACTCTTCCTGAGACTTCACAGGAACAGACTCTCTATCTCTGTTGCCACCTGCAGCTACCTCCCAGAGACTCACTCTTCCTGAGACTTCCTTCGGACTCTATCCCAGCTGCCACATGTAGCTACCTCTCAGAGACTCACTCTTCCTGAGACTTCATTGGAACAGACTCTCTATCCCAGCTGCCACATGCAGCTACCTCCCAGAGACTCACTCTTCCTGAGACTTCCTTCGGACTCTATCCCAGCTGCCACATGTAGCTACCTCTCAGAGACTCACTCTTCCTGAGACTTCACAGGAACAGACTCTCTATCTCTGTTGCCACCTGCAGCTCCCTCTCAGAGACTCACTCTTCCTGAGACTTCATTGGAACAGACTCTCTATCCCAGCTGCCACATGCAGCTCCCTCCCAGAGACTCACTCTTCCTGAGACTTCCTTCAGACAGACTCAGGAAGAGTCTGTAGCTTCTTTTGTTAATGACGTATTCAAAAAGTGTTACTAAATAGAAATGCAAAAAGACATTATAAAAACAGGGGCCCAAATATATCATATAAATAGTCACTTCATCACAGCGTTCTAGTAGAAATGATGTTTAATATAATTGTACTTACAGATGTGGAAAATCAAAGCTGTAATTTACAATATTCTGCAATAATGCCTGATAGATGACGAGAACTTCTTAATAAGAGATCTGCATTTTTGTAATGAGGTCATCACTTATTCTAATTACCTCGAAAAAAAAATGAGTCACTTAACATTAATGTATCCCAGTGTTCCTGCAAAATCAAATACAAAAGCATAAAATCATTTTAGGTGTAATGTGCAATTTTTTTATGTTTTTTTGTTTTTTTTTAAATAATAGCAGTGGTTCTTTCTTTCGCAGTTATCCAGAAATAATTTTTATGACTGCATAGGTTTGCGAACATTCAAAATAACAAACACAGCAATAGTTACACTCCACAGGTCCGGTGTTGCCTTTCCTCTGCTGCTCTGGTCTTTTTTGACTGGCTGCAGTGGTTACATGACATGTACATCTTTCATATCACTACTGAGCCAAGGGATTGACTGCAGCGGTCACATATGCTGTAGTTGCAGCCTGTCATCAAAGACTGGAGCAGCAACAGAGAGGCATCACTGGAGCTGGGCAGGGTGAGTATTACTGTACTTTATTATTTAAAGAGGTTGTTCACTACTAGGACAACCCCTTCTGATTCCACACGTTTCCCCCAGATAAAATAAAAAAGCGTATACTCACCTCCGGTGGTGGTGCGGTTCCAGCGGTGTCCGGGTTTGCAGTGCTATGGCTCACCTGATGTTGTGACATCACGCAAGCCCCACTTCCATTCACCGTCAACTTCTGTCACCCTGACTTTGGACATGGGGCAGTCAACAGGAAGTGACCAGCAGCCACAGCGCTCACTTCCTGATGATTACATCGTTGGTCCGAAGGCAGAGTGAAAGATGTTGACATTGACTGGACGCGGGGGCTCAAATAACGTCACATTACGTGAGCCCCAACACCGCTGGAACCACACCACCACCGGAGGTGAGTTTCAAAAGGGGTTGTCCTAGTAATGGACAGCCCTTTTAAGCATCTGCAAGTCAATGCAACAATATAAGTTCATCCCAGACAACCCCTTTAAGATTGCCCATACAACACAGATGATTGTTGGCCGCCAATACCAAGCTCTTCCAAGTTCCCCATACACATTTACAGACCGGCTTAGCTGAGCAATTGTATGTTTTTATTAGTACAGAGGAGAGAAAGATTTATCTCCCTGAAGAAGTAAGGGATCAGGCATCTAAATCCAAACTGAACAATCATTTTCTCCCCCAACATCATCAAGAAGGAATTGAGACCCTTCTACCCTCCTAATACATATCAGTTGCCCTAACCCTAACCCTTAAGGGTGCTTTACACGCTGGGACATGGCTAGCATTTGCTGGTGATGTCGAGCGCCACCGTCGTACAGCCGATATGTGGTGATCGCTGCCATAGCGAACATTATTGCTACGGTAGCGTCAGACTAACATACCTGCTCTGCGACGTCGCTGTGGCCGGTGAGCCGCCTCCTTTCTAAGGGGGCGTGTCGTGCAGCGTCACAGCGACGTCACAGCAGCGTCACTGAACCCAATAGAAAAGGAGGCGAGGAGATGAGCGACCGGAACATGCCGCCCACCTCCTTCCTTCCTCCTGTGGACGGAGGTAAGGTGATGGTTGTCGCTCCTGCGGTGTCACACACAGCGATGTGTGATGCCGCAGAAGCGACGAACCACATCGCTACTGAGCAGAAAACGATATTTTGTTTTAAAACGACCTTTCCATGACCACCGATTTTTCCCTCTTTTGCAATCATTTACGGTCGCTCAGACGTGTCACATGCTGCAATCTCGCTAACGAGGCCGGATGTGCGTCACAACCACCGTGACCCCTACGATATCTCGTTAGCAATGTTGCAGCGTGTAAAGCACCCTTTAGTCTAATGGGTACGATGTTTAGTTAAAAATCTATATTTTATATTACATTGTCTTCGTTAGGTGAAAGCTTTCTTCCGCAGCAAGCAGCCTCCCAGCCACAAACTTAGGCTTGAAACACACATCCGTGAAACACGTGCGTGTTTGGTCCGTTTCCGTGTATACTGGAGACACGGCCAAACGTGCACCAATGTTACTATATCTCTGCGGTTACAATTGCGTTTTTGGTTATGTCTGTGAGTCCGTCTCCGTGATGCGTTTTTTGGTCCGTGTCTCACGCCAGCATGTTCGTTTTCTGCATGCAACACGCAGCACGGACCCAATGAAAGTCAATGGGTCTGTGCGCACGTCCGAGTGACACGGACGCATCTCTGTTTGCTCCCTGTACGTTTTGTGCTTTTTTCATGTGATGTCGGTCTTTTTTCTTTTTCTGTTTCGTTCTCTCCCTCAGCCCGTCGGTCGGTCTCTATGTCTGTCAGTCGGTCTCTCTGTCTTATCTGTCCCTCTTGCTGTCTGTCGGTCAGTTCCCTCCCCTCTCTCATACTTACCATTCCCCGATCTCCGGCGCGGCGCTGCACTGCTGTTATAAAAACTTCGGCGGCTTTCACTATTTTGAAAAAGCCGGCCGCCCATTAATCAATCTCGTATTCCCTGCTTTACCCGCCCACCGGCGCCTGTGATTGGTTGCAGTCACACACGCCCACCACGCTGAGTGACAGCTGTCTCACTGCACCCAATCACAGCAGCCGGTGGGCGTGTCTATACTGTGCAGTGAAAAAAATAAATAAATAATTAAAAAAAACGGCGTGCGGTCCCCCCCCATTTCAATACCAGCCAGATAAAGCCATACGGCTGAAGGCTGGTATTCTCAGGATGGGGAGCTCCACGTTATGGGGAGCCCCCCACCCTAACAATATCAGTCAGCAGCCGCCCAGAATTGCCGCATACATTATATGCGACAGTTCTGGGGCTGTACCCGGCTCTTCCCGATTTACCCTGGTGCGTTGGCAAATCGGGGTAATAAGGAGTTATTGGCAGCCCATAGCTGCCAATAAGTCCTAGATTAATCATGTCAGGCGTCTATGAGACACCTTCCATGATTAATCTGTAAGTGACAGTAAAAAAACACACACACCCGAAAAAAATCCTTTATTAGAAATAAAAAACACAAACAAATTCCCTCATTACCAATTTATTAACCCCGAGAAACCCTCCATGTCCGGCGTAATCCACGGACCTCCAGCGTCGCTTCCAGCTCTGCTGCATGCAGGTGACAGGAGCAGCAGAAGACACTGGATCCAGCGGTGGCCGCGAGTTACCTGACTGACAGCTGCTGATCGCGCTACTCATCTCATTAGCTGCGTGGAGGTGACCGGAGCGGCGGTGTCTTCTGCTGCTCCTGTCACCTGCATGCATTAGAGCTGGAAGCGACGCTGGAGGTCCGTGGATTACGCCGGACATGAAGGGTTTGTCGGGGTTAATAAATTGGTAATGAGGGAATTTGTTTGTGTTTTTTATTTCTAATAAAGGATTTTTTTCGGGTGTGTGTGTTTTTTTACTGTCACTTACAGATTAATCATGGAAGGTGTCTCATAGACGCCTGACATGATTAATCTAGGACTTATTGGCAGCTATGGGCTGCCAATAACTCCTTATTACCCCGATTTGCCAACGCACCAGGGTAAATCGGGAAGAGCCGGGTACAGCCCCAGAACTGTCGCATATAATGTATGCGGCAATTCTGGGCGGCTGCTGACTGATATTGTTAGGGTGGGGGGCTCCCCATAACGTGGAGCTCCCCATCCTGAGAATACCAGCCTTCAGCCGTATGGCTTTATCTGGCTGGTATTAAAATGGGGGGGGACCGCACGCCGTTTTTTTTAATTATTTATTTATTTTTTTCACTGCACAGTATAGACACGCCCACCGGCTGCTGTGATTGGGTGCAGTGAGACAGCTGTCACTCAGCGTGGTGGGCGTGTGTGACTGCAACCAATCACAGGCGCCGGTGGGGGGAGAAAGCAGGGAATACGAGATTGTTTAATGAGCGGCCGGCTTTTTCAAGTTAGAAAAAGCCGCCGAAGCAGTGTGAACGCCGTGCAGCGCCGGTGATCGGGGAACGGTGAGTATGAGAGAGGGGGGGACACTTCAGTCACTCGGGGGATTAGCGGTCACCGGTGAATCCTTCACAGGTGACCGCTAATCAGTACACGGCACACAGACAGAGCCGCAGCATGACTATGAAGTCGGGTGAAGATCACCCGAGTTCATTCTTATCCCGCTACTCTGTCTTCCGACATGTAGTAACGACATTTTGCATCACACACGTACATTTCACACGGACAACACATACACATGTCAGTTATTTCACTCACGCACACACGGACATTCCACACGCACATACGGCTAGCATACGGGATACACACGCAGGCCACACATACCATAAAAACGGACCTAAAAAACGGAAAACGGACCCGAAAAACGGCCCGTTTTACACGGACGTGGTTTTCACGGATGTGTGGCGGAGGCCTTAAACAAATACTATTATGGTATATTCGCATTAAAGTGAGCCAATAGTTGGATACCAGACCTGGCAAAGCAGGGTTCCAATACCATACTACGTCTACAGACAGAAATAATTTTTTAGAATAAGTCAGAACTTTTTTGTTTTTTCGTAATCTTAGCGTTAAGATTTAACCCATTAAAAGGGTGTTTGTTGTTTTAGAATGTTTTCAACAAATTGTTAAAATAAGCAATAAATATTAAATTGTTGGAGTCCTGAAGGTTGGCCTTCTTAAAGGAGCACTATGGCACCGTATTCCACAGTATACTTGTCTACTTAGCGGAAAAATTCATGAATCCGGCACAGCATCTTCATAAGATACTGTCTACTTAGCGGCTATGCTGGATATTTCTTAAGCCCGTGTTACACGCTGCAATTTATCTTACAATGTGTCGGCGGGGTCACGTCGTAAGTGACGCACATCCGGCATTGTAAGGTACATTGGAGTATGTAACAGCTATGTGCGATTGCGATTGAACAATAAAACGTTCATCGCATGCACGTCGTTCATTCCTCATGAATTGAACGTCAGATTGTTCATCGTACCCTGGGCAGCACATATCGCAGTATGTGACACCCCGGGAACGATGAACAGATCTTACCTGCGTCCTGCGGCTCCCGGCCGGTAATGCGGAAGGAAGGAGGTGGGCGGGATGTTTACGTCCCGCTCAGCTCCGCTCCTCCGCTTCTATTGGCCGGCTGCCGCGTGACGTCGCTGTGACGCCAAACGTCCCTCCCACTCCAGGAAGTGGACGTTCGCCGCCCACATCGAGGTCGTATGGACGGGTAAGTACGTGTGACGGGGGTTAATTGTTTGTGCGGCACATTCAACAAATTGAACGTGCCGCACATACGATGGGGGCGGTTACGATCGCATACGATATCGTATGCTGGATCGTAAGGTGTAAAACAGGCTTTATTCACTTCGATTGGACAATGCTACAATACCCTGCACTGCTAATATTAGACAATGTGCAGGTAGAGCATTGAAGAAGCTCCATCAAGCCAGCAATGACATTGGCAAGAGTTGAACCCCCACCTATCTAATAGGCCATCAATCTTCTGTCCCTAGAGAACCACTTGAGTAGGTTGGATAAACAGAAGATGTAAAATTGAAAATCGACTTGTGATCGAGACATGGAGAACTGTAGAAAGGATTATGTAGTGAGAAGAAGCGGGAGATATGGGATCCTTCTATCAACATAATAGGTTGAGCTTTATGTTCTCTCCATTATTACGTGACCTCCACCGGATTGTGAAGCGCGTTGTAGATGACACTTATTCACAGGGCACAGGCTCTATAGAAAGGGATTGGGAATGACAAGGCTTAGGGTAACAGTGATAAAAAACGTAACAGATGGCTGTGATTGTGTCAGTGCGTCATCTTGAGACCCGGCACATATGACGGTCATTTGATCACTATACTGCTGCGTCCTAGTTTATGCCCATATGAGCTGTAATACTGAGAATTGAAAAGAGCGAGTCCGATATCTTCCAACATATTTCACCACAAGTGGTATTATTGATCTATTAATTCTGCATATGAGGAGCATATAATACAATAAGAAGGAGCAGGACCGATCTGAACTGTTCACCTGAACACATGGTCCTATGGGCAATTAATACAGGAAAAACTATTTAAGGGGTTGTCAACTACTGGAAACTCACTTATTATTCTTCTCAAGCTGCTTCATAAATTAAAATAGAAACTATACTTACCTTCGAGACCAGCGCCGATCTTCTGCTGATCTCATGGCATAAACAATTTCAAGTGACTGCTGCAGTCCATCAGATACCAATGACCAGCTGCTGCCTTCACAATTATTGTTTATATCGGACCAGCAGAGAACACAGCTCTCAGAGTGAAGATCATCATTGTCTCGGGAGACAAATAAAGATTATATACTAATTTATATAGAAGACTGGGGTGATTAATAATGGATGGTCCAATATTAGACAATCCCTTTAATTTTCTCTTTTAGAATCTGACTCTTGTCCCTGCTCAAACATATTAAAGAGTAAGGATCCTATGTTGCGCTTTGGACTGGAAGGGTCTTCCAATGGGCTCAAGCTCTGATTCCAAATAGTGATGAGTGAGCACTACCATGTTCGCGTGCTCGGTATTCGTAACTAGTATGATCGAGCACCACCATGCCTGGGTGCTCAGTACTCATAACTAGTGATGAGCGGACACTACCATGCTCGGGTGCTTGCTACTCGTAACTAGTGATGAGCAGGAACTACCATACCTGGGTGCTCGGTGCTCGTAACTAGTGATGAGCGGGCACTACCATGCTTGGGTGCTCGTAACTAGTGATGAGCGGGCACTACCATGCTCGGGTGCTTGGTACTCGTAACTAGTGATGAGCAGGAACTACCATACCTGGATGCTCGGTGCTCGTAAATAGTGATGAGCAAGCACTACCATGCTCGGGTGCTGAGTACTCGTAACTAGTGATGAGCAGGAACTACCATGCCTGGGTGCTCGGTGCTCGTAACTAGTGATGAGCGAGCACTACCATGCTCAGGTGCTGGGTACTCGCAACTTGTGATGAGTGAGCACTACCATGCTCGGGTGCTCAGTACTCGTAACTAGTGATGAGTGGGCACTACCATGCTCAGGTGCTGGGTACTCGTAACTTGTGATGAGTGAGCACTACCATGCTCGGGTGCTCGATACTCGTAATTAGTCATGAGCGAGTACTACCATGCCCAGATATTTGGTACTCATAACCAGCAATTTGGCTCTTGGGTGGGCTTGACTCGTGTACCAATTATAATGGAAGTCTAAAGGGTAATTTTCCAGAAAATATTCCGGAAAAATGCTTGAGTCTCCCATTGACTTCTATTATATTCGGATACTCAAATCATGCCCATCCGAGTATCCAACTGCTCGTTGCCAGTACCGAGCACCCAAGCACGGCAGTGCCTGCTCATCACTAGTTACTAGTACTGAGCACCCGAGCATGGTAGTGCTCGCTCATCAGTATGAATTATCTATATAAAGATGACGTTTGAGCCAAATAGGTCAATTTTCTTTGGTGGGCCCAGTCTATAACTGCTCCTTGGGGCTGCTTTTCTCCCTACTCAACTATTGAGCCACTTGCACCAGATGTATCCAATGAACATGGTATTAGTTTATTTTAGTTGTATCCAAAAGCGCCTTTACACATTTTTAGGACATTATTCACATACTAGCTGTACTATCCGGCTTCGCCCGGGTTAATAACTGTTGTTAACAAAATAGAATGTATTAACAAAAATGTAATCTGCACACAAACACCACAAAACAAATAGATAGAAATTTAATTATTAAAAGGCAAAAACTAAGCTAATAGAAGCATTTCACAACATATATTTCACCACCACAGATATTCCACACAGATTTAACTAAATTGGCCAAGTAATGTGCTCTGTCTGTCTCTTTCCCAGGTCTGTCTCTTTCCCCGTCTGTCTATTTCCAGGTCTGTCTCTTTCCCCGTCTGTCTCTTTCCAGGTCTGTCTCTTTCCCCGTCTGTCTCTTTCCAGGTCTGTCTCTTTCCAGGTCTGTCTCTTTCCAGGTCTGTCTCTTTCCAGGTCTGTATCTTTCCAGGTCTGTATCTTTCCAGGTCTGTCTCTTTCCCCGTCTGTCTCTTTCTCAGTCTGTCTCTTTCTCCGTCTGTCTTTTTCTCTGTCTGTCTCTTTCCTCGTCTGTCTCTTTCCAGGTCTGTCTCTTTCCAGGTCTGTCTCTTTCCAGGTCTGTTTCTGTCTGTCTCTTTCACAGTCTGTCTCTGTCTGTCTCTTTCACAGTCTGTCTCTGTCTGTCTCTTTCACCATTTGTCTCTGTCTGTCTCTATCCTTGTCTGTCTCTTTCCCTGTCTGTCTCTTTGTCTGTCTCTCTGTCTGTCTCTCTGTCTGTCTGTCTCTGTCTGTCTCTGTCTGTCTGTCTCGGTTTGTCTGTCTCTGTCTGTCTCTGTCTGTCTGTCTCTGTCTCTGTCTGTCTTTGTCTGTGTCTGTCTCTGTCTGTCTTTGTCTGTCTGTCTGTCTCTGTCTGTCTTTCCCTGTCTGTTTGTCTCTGTCTGTCTGTCTCTATCCGTCTCCCCACCGACATCTTATTACCTCACATATAAGCTTCTTATACTATGAATGTCTTTGGTTCCTATAGCAACCAATCACAGCTCCTATTAATAACCTGTAGTTCCAGGCTCCATTTACTTTAATGGAGCCATGTTTTTTGGAGAGTAACTGTAAAGCGCAGGGTTACATTTTCCTGTCAAAACATAGTCTACGACGTTCCCTGGGTCACATGAGGTGTCTGTACAAAATTTTGTGATTGTAAATGCGACGGTGCGGATACACTTCTCGTTTCACTTTTTCCCAATTATGTAGATAGGGGCAAAATTGATTGGTAAATTGGAACGCGCTGGGTTAAAATTTCGCCTCAAAACATAGCCTATGACGCTCTTGGGGTCCAGACGTGTGAGTGTGCAAAATTTTGAGGCTGTAGCTGCGACGGTGCAGATGCCAATCCCGGACATACACACACACACACACACACATACATACATACACACACACACACACATACACACACACACACACACACACACACACACACACACACACACACATACATACATACATACATTCAGCTTTATATATTAGATAAATTGGGTCTCGATCAAGACACCCCCATCTGAGCTAAAGCAGAGGATATTTTCCCGTGTCGTATTCAATTGGTGTGACTTTACCTACATATGGTCATATGGCGGAAGTGTGAATGTGATCCAGGAGTGAATATTTTCCATATTTTCCATATACTGAGTTTTCCCTAATCTATTTTCTAGACTGATGCAATTTTATAGACTTCTTCATCCATGCAGCGCTCTCTTGTAGCCGTGACGATTGCTCCCAATATTGCCTTGCTGTGCATAATGATATAATCTGACCCTCAGCGTGTTTACTAGAATGGAGGGGTTAAAGCAATATTTGTTCGACAGATTGTATCTTCTCTGCACTTTGCGCCGGTAATTGTCCTTCTCTTTAGAGAGGTAATATCTTCCACCAGTGTATGGTAATTTTTTTCACCCTTAACATTCCCATCTGTGTCTTTTTCACGCTTTTTTTTCTTTTGCAACTGTCCCATCTGCTTTTTTTTTTTTAGTTTCTCCTTGTTGTATTCTCTCCTTATTTGACCTATTACAGTCGTCGGAGATAATCCAGTGCGATCATGCGCTTTTTAGTCTCCATTGTAGACGCAAACACCCTTTTTTACTGTCAGCGATGTTCTGCTAAGGTGCAGGGTGTAGTGGAGCGCAGATATACCGGTAAATGTGCACACACAGCAGGGGAGATTTGTCAACAGTGTTGCACCAATTTATGAGTTCCAAAACGGTGCAAAATATGCCTCATTTATCACAACGGCTTAGTATATTTGTTCTGAAACTTGCTGTAAGGTGAAGAAAAATTGTTTGCACAGAGATTTATTGCGCCTCTATACTCCCGAACTACAGACATTTCATCTGCTGCCACACTGTGCCCAATGTATGCAGTATTTTGATTAAAGTGTTAAGGCCCCGCTACACGCAACGACATCGCTAACGAGATGTTGTTGGGGGTAACGGAATTCGTGACGCACATCCGGACTTGTTAGCGACGTCGTTGCGTGTGACACGTATGAGCGACCGTTAACGATCAAAAATACTCACCTAATCGTTGATCGTTTAGACGTCGTTCATTTCCAAAATATCGTTGCTGGTTCAGGACGCAGGTTGTTGGTCGTTCCTGAGGCAGCACACATCGCTACTTGTGACACCCCGGGAACGACGAACAACAACGTACCTGCATCCTGCCGGCAACAAGGTGGGCATGTCGTTATTGCGGCTGGTCTCCGTCCCTCCACTTCTATTGGCGGTCTCATGTTTGACGTCGCTGTGACAGCGCACAAACCTCCCCCTTAAAAAGAGGTTTTTCGCCGACCACAGCGACGTCGCTAGGAAGGTAAGTATGTGTGACGGGTACGAGCGATATTGTGCGCCATGGGCAGTGATTTGCCCGTGACGCACAAATGACGGGGGCGGGGGCTTTCACGTGCGACATCGCTAGCGATGTCGCTGCGTGTAAAGCCCCCTTTAGACACATTTCTTTCTTGTCTCTATCGGTGATATGTTGTTGCCTCTGGTCTTAGATGTATATCGGTAATGATGCGTCTAATAACACAGATATGCAAAATTTGCGTTTATGAACATAAAAAAACACTTCTATTTTTAACCATCACGTATAGATTTTGCACAAAACGCGTGTGAAATTAAATACAGGAGAGATGAACAAGAAAAATCTTTATTGTAGCCAAAAATGTACACAATATTATATATGAAGTTATAATAAACATTCATTCTGTAACTTTACTGGAAATTAATTCTTTCACCTATTCCTCTTCTCTTGGTCCCTTTCCTCTTATAGAGGGCTGTGGTTCTTCTCTGTGCAGCATCCTGCAGTCGTCCCCCATCATGTTCACATTCCATATACCTTGGTATCATCGTTCCAGCTCCTTGATATCCTGAATAAATCTTTCTCGTTGCTCTTCTGTAACAGCACTAAGTTTTTCAGGAAAGTAGTCCAAATAGGAATGTATGTAACTTCATATTCATCTGGCAACCCAAGGTGAAATGTTTCAGCATGTTCTCCACGTTGGACTTAAATTTTGGATCTATTTTGTTACCTAGAAATTTCTTCATGACATCTTTAAAAGAATTGCAAACCCTTTTCTCAACAGCTTTCATTTTTGTTTCGCGCATGTTCTCCTTGATGAGATTCCGAATATCCAGACCCATAAAAATGCCTTCCTTCAATTTTGCTTCTGACGGTCCCTGTAACGTGGTACACAGCTTCTTAACTCTCTCCTTCTTTTGGTAAAGCTTTCACAAACTGCTTCATCAGTCCAGGCATAATGTGGAGTGGTGGCAGGAAAACTTTAGTGGGAACAACTCAACTCTCCGCAACTACGTTTTTGAGTCCAGGTTGCAAAGATGTTCTTGTTGGCCAACTTTTGTGGCTCCAGTGATGACGATTCCTATCCCGAGTGTCCCATTCACAGAAAAAGAATGGGTACTTTGTGTATCCACCTTGATGCCAAAGGAGCAAAGAGAGGACTTTCAGATCAACACATATTGACCATCCTTGATCCTCGTAGTTAAGTTTCTTGAGAATAAAGTCTAAATTCTCATAGCTTCCCCTCAAGTGCACAGAATGCCCTCCAGGCACTGAAGCATACTTGTTGCCATTGTGTAGTAGCAGATTTCTGACTTTTTTGGATGAAGCAATAAAGAGTCTCCACTCGACCACATTGTACTCAATATTACATTTTTCCATCAGCCCAGGATCATCTCTACAATACACTGGAGCACGGTTTTGAGAAAAGCATGGAAGGAATGTATTTTCTCTGCTTCTGAACCATGAAAAACAAGTACCAGGAGCTAAGAGGTTTTTTTCCTTTAGTCTAAAGGCCGCTTTACATGCTACGACATCGCTAAAGCGATCTCGTTGGGGTCACGGAATTTGTGACGCACATCCGGCCGCGTTAGCGATGTCGTTGCGTGTGACACCTATTAGCGATTTTGAATCGTTGCATAATTGTTCAAAATCGCTAATCGGTGACATCCCCCCCTAATCTCGATTATCGTTGCTGCTGCAGTAACAATGTAGTTCGTCGTTCCTGGGGCAGCATACATCGCTACGTGTGACACCGCTGGAACGAGGAACCTCTCCTTACCTGCGTCCCGCCCGCAATGAGGAAGGAGGTGGGCGGGATGTTCGTCCCGCTCATCTCCGCCCCTCCGCTTCTATTGGGCGGACGCTTAGTGATGTCGCTGTGATGCTGAACGAACCGCCCCCTTAGAAAGGAGGCGATTCGCCAGTCACAGCGACGTCGCTACGCAGGTAAGCAGTGTGACGGGTCTGAGCGATGTTGTGCGCCACGGGCAGCGATTTGCCCATGTCGCACAACCGATAGGGGCGGGTACGCACGCTAGCGATATCGGTACCGATATTGCAGCGTGTAAAACGGCCTTAAGGCCATGTGCGCAGTTTGCGTTTTTTCATGCGTTTCTGCAGTGTTTTAAACTGCAGCGTTTTAACGCAAAAATGCATGCGTTTTGGTTTTCAAGCAAATTCTATGGGAAATAGGGATTTCTTGTGCGCACTATGCTGTTAAAAATGCTGCGTTTTTGATGCAGAAATTTTGTTAAAATACCTGCGTTTAAAGAAGTAACATGTCAATTGTTTTTGCCATTTTGGCAGCGTTTTGCTAACATTAGTGTCAATGAGATGTTTTAAAACGCATCCTTAATCAAAATGCAAGCAATTTACATGCGTTTTTGACAAAATAAACGCATGCGTTTTTGACATTATATTAAGGGCATAATATGTCCCTTTACACACACACATAGTCCGACAATTAAATTAATGAAAATCAATAATTTAACGTTATTTTATACATAAATATTAGAACACAGTTATAATTTTAATAAAATTAGATACTTCGTGTATGATTTTATTCAAGATATTTGTTATCATTTTTTTCCTTATATTTTCATAGTGTTTGAATGTTTAAACTTTATTTAGTAGTGTATTTGTATTCAAAACGCATCTGACTTTAAGCAATGAAAAAGCAGGTGAAACGCGGTAAAACGCGGCCAAAACGCGGTAAAAACGCAAGCGTATTTTTAGCGTGGACAAAACCAAATTTGACAAAGACAATTTCTGCCAGAGGATACGTTTAGAACTGCAACTAACTCAACGCAAAGTGCCCACATAGCCTAAGGGTGTTTAGGAAGGTCCAAGTCCCTGACTAAATCATTTATATCGAGCTGTGAAATAGCTGCGGCTCATTAATACTAGCGTGAAAGTGTTTGTCAGAATCATCCTCTGAATCTCCTGAATCAGGTGTATCTTCAAGCTTTCCAGAAGTGAAGGGACAGTTATTCCTGGACCGTGAGGCACCAGGCAAATCTCTCATGGGAGGTCCGGGTATATAATTTCCTTCTTATTCTTAAGGTTGAATCCCTCCATGTTGCATGTACAAAAGTAGTCATCATCACTATGATTTTGGTGGTTCCTTCCAGATAATAGGCACCCCAAAACAAAAGTTCGTTCTTCCCTTTAGATCACTGTGATAGTCCTTCTACACAAATAGGACACACTACATGTGGAGACACAACTTGTCCTGATCACCTAGTTTTACACCAAAGTACGCATAATACACTTTTCTAACGAAGCCCGTAATGTTCCTTTGTTGTTTCGTCACTACAAAACAACTGCAAATCTAGCAAAAGTTGACTGGTGCATTACAACACCCCCTTGTAGCCATTTCGGTCATGTTGATAGAAACAGGAGCTTAATCTACCACATCCATTAAACACTGAAATGAATTGTGGTAAGCACAGCACCACACTCTTAGGCCCCTTTCACACGTCAGTGATTCTGGGACGTTTGTGCTTTTTTGAAACGTACCAGAATCACTGATATACGCAGACTCATTATAATGAATGGGTCTGCTCACACGTCAGTGATTTTTCACTGCACGTGTCTCCGTGCGGCGTACCCGCATGTGCGTGATTGCTGCACGGAGACATGTCCATTTTTTTCTGGCATCACTGATGTTCCACGGACCACGCAGTGGTGTGGTCCGTGAAACACGTGCCAGAAAAAAACGTGCATTTAAAAAAATAAACATTTTAACTCACCAGGCTTCAGCTGCGCTCTCTGCAGCCCGTGCAGCCTGCTGCTTCTAAGCCGGCTGATTACTGTCGCGCATATCCATTATGCGCGACACAGCCGACCCGGAAGCAGCTGCTGCAGGGGTCACCGCCGGCCGGATGCTGCACCGCGGGAGGATTCAGCACCACGGAGAGCGGGAGCGGGCACAGGTGAGTTGATTGCTAAGTGCAATCACGGGCCACGGAGAACGGAGCCCGGATTGCACTTAGACAACCCACGTGTGCCATGATTCACGGCACACGCAGGGACATGTGCGTGTTTTACACGCCAGTGAAAAACGTCTGTGTTTTTCACTGACGTGTGAAACGGGCCTTATGAACTGTGATTAAAAGAAAATCTGTCTCTGCTCCCCATAGTAACTAATCACAGTTCAGGTTTCACTTCTAAGGCTATGTGCCCACGTGAGATGAAACCTGCGGATTTATCTGCAGGAAATCCGCGGATTTTCTGGATTTTCCAGGTAAATCCGCAGGTTTCAGCATGCACAGACACTTCCCATGTTATCCTATGGGACATGGGGAGTGCTGTGTCCATGCTGCGGATACGTGCAGCTGCGGAACATGGTGCGGATGTCCCGCAGCCGCACATAATTGCATGTCAATCCTTTCTGCGGAATTACCTGCGGAAATCTGCCTTGGTCCCATACTTACCTGCCTTGATAGCAGAGACCCGGTCACTTTCCCTCCGTGCACAGGAGAGCAGTGGAGCTAGGAGTAGGAAGGAGGAGGTGGGCGGGCCTGCACGAGCTCCGGTCATGTGACAGCCAGAGCTAGTGCAGGCCTGCCCACTTCCTCCTGCACAGTGCAGGCACGGCTGGAGACGGAGTGAAGTGATGCGTGAAGGAGGTAAGTATGAACGATTACTCCAGCACTTGTTCTGCATTGAGGATGCAGTGCCGAAGCCATGGTACTGTGTCCTCAATGCAGAAGGACCGCATCATATCCGCAGGACATTCCACAAGAAAACCGCAGCATGGAAACAGACAAAGTTGTGCTGCGGATTTCTGGGAGCTCCTGCGGATATAACCGCAGGACACTTTCCCCGTGGGCACATAGCCTTATACTGCTGAGATAAAATGAAAGCTGTGATGTGATTGGTTTCTATGGATCTCACCACATTGTAAGGAACTGTGACTAAAAGCAAATCTGCCTTTGCTCCCCATTGCAACCAATCACAGTGCAGCTTTCAGTTCCTATACTGCTGAGGTAAAATGAAAGCTGTCCTCTGATTGGTTTCTCTCGACGCCAACACACTCTAATGAACTGTGATGAAAAAAAATAGAAATATATGTCTTTACTGCCGATAACAACCAATCACAGCGCAGCTTTCATTTCTTATACTGCTGAGGTAAAGTAAATGAAAGCTGTGCTGTGATTGGTTGCTATGGATACTACCACATTGTTATGAACTGTGACTAAAAAAAAAATCTGCCTTTGCTCCCCATAGCAACCAATCACAGTGCAGCTTTCAGTTTCTATACTGCTGAGGTAAAATGAAAGCTGTACTCTGATTGGTTGCTATAGACATCATTACACTGTTATGAACTGTGACTAAAAAAAATCTGCCTTTGCTCCCCATAGCAACCAATCACAGTGCAGCTTTCAGTTTCTATACTGCTGAGGTAAAATGAAAGCTGTGCTGTGATTGGTTGCTATAGACATCATCACACTGTTATGAACTGTGACTAAAAAAAAATCTGCCTTTGCTCCCCATAGCAACCAATCACAGTGCAGCTTTCAGTTTCTATACTGCTGAGGTAAAATGAAAGCTGTCCTCTGATTGGTTTCTCTCGACACCAACACACTCTAATGAACTGTGATTAAAAAAAAATATGTCTTTATTGCCGATAACAACCAATCACAGCGCAGCTTTCATTTCTTTTACTGCTGAGGTAAAATGAAGGATATGCCATGATTGGATTCTAGGGACACCACCATACTCTCTGGGTTAAGAAAATATTCTCTGCTCACAGCAGACGATTACAGCCCAGCGTCCATTCATTTTAACCTATCTGACACCAAAATTATCCACCAAAGGCCACATAGAGGGGTCAAAATATGGTGCTGGAAAAAGCCTATGGAGTCAGCATTTGTGAAAAAAACTGTATATGTTGGAATTTTTCGACATTTTTAGAGTTCAGAGATCGAAAGTATATAAAAATCACCTCTTACTTGACAAGCAATTTTACCCTTACAGACCTGTGTTATTGCCCCTGATGTTCTTAGATAGTTTTCAAGCTTGAAAGGAAACCAGAGAAAATCCATAGAAATATGGGCAAAATATACAAACTCTATTAAGGCGGTTGCCTGCGTTCTTTTTTTTATCCGTTGTTTCGGGGGTCATAATTTTATGGAATTTACCTATATATAAATATTACAGATAGGGATGAGCGAATCAATGTGCAACAAATCAAATTCAACATGAATTTCCCTCCTAATTCAGATTTGTCAGAATCCTAATTTTTAGCTATTTGATTTCCATGAATTCCAGCAACATGGCCGCCAGACACCCCCAAGTTTGATGGATACTAAAGTTCAGGAAGGAATTAAAAAAAAAATCTACCTCTCCTTTCATCACAAAAGAAAAAAATGAATATAACAAGTTATGTCCAACACAGACTTCTGAATGAGGCTTAGGGGTACATTGCACGTTGCGACATCGCTACTGCGATATCGTCGGGGTCAAATCGAAAGTGACGCACATCCGGCGCCGGTAACAACGTCGCAACGTGTAAAGCCTAGATGCGCCGATAAACGATCGCAAAAGCGTCGTAAATCGGTGATCTGTGTAGCGTCGGACATTTTCATAATTTCGCACCAATAGGGATACGATGTTGTTCCTTATTCCTGCGGCAGCACACATCGCTGTGTATGAAGCCGCAGGAGAGAGGAACATCTCCTTACCTGCGTCCACCGCCAATGCGGAAGGAAGGAGGTGGGCAGGATGTTATGTCCCGCTCATCTCCGCCCCTCCACTTCTGTTGGCCGCCTGCCGTGTGATGTCGCTGTGACGCAGCACAACCCGCCTCCTTCCTTTCCCCGGCCAGAGCGACGTCGCAGGGCAGGTAAGTGCGTGTGAAGCTGCCGTAGCGATAATGTTCGCTACGGCAGCTATCACAAGACATCGCAGCTGCGATGGGGGCGGGTACTATCGCGCTCTGCATCGCTAGCATCGGCTAGTGATGTCGCAGCGTGCAAAGTACCCCTTAAAGCGCATCACTCACCAGGATTTTCTTATATAACCTAAAGCGAGTGCTATACTGGCACTATCAGGCTGATTCTATACATACCTGTGGTTGCCAGCTCGGATGTATAGGTTTTAAAACACAAGCAAGTAAAGTGAACAGTTTTGATTGGCAGCAGCTGCCGATCAGCTGATAGCTGGGGTGGGTATTCATAGTGATTTCCGTCCCTCCGCCTGTTGTTTCTCCCCTATCTATTATTTAAGCTATTTGGATTATAGAAGCGTTTTACTAATGGTTTTGGCTATATCAAAGTGGCTAGAAGGACCTGGCTGATGTCATACCCATGTGACTAGAAGGGGCGGGGCATCAGTCAACATAACTGATACCAGGAAGCAACATTATTTTTCTTCTAGCATAGATCATCGATGTCTGATCGGCCGAGGTCCAATACCTAGTAGTCCCACAGATCAGCTGTTTTCAGTGCCACTGGCAGCAGGCAGCAGGAAATGCTCAGTTCCAGAGCTACTTGGTCTTCTGGGCTCGGGTAGTGCACCTTCACCTCCTAACAATTTGAATGGGAGGCGGAGGTACACTACCCAGCTGTAGCCACTATCAGAAGATGGAGAAGCTCCAAAACTGAGCATTTCCCTCCGCCTGCACTGACAGTAGCTGATCGGCGGCGGTGTCGGGTGTCAGATCTCAGTCAATCAGACATTGATGACCTATACTAAGGGCGGCTTTGCACGTTGCGACATTGCACGTGCGATGTCGATGGGGTCAAATCGAAAATGAGGCACATCTGGCGTCAAAGTCGATATCGCAATGTGTAAAACCTTTTTGATACGATGAATGAGCGCAAAAGCGTCGTTATCGTATCATCGCTGCAGCCTCCGACATTTCCATAATGCCGATGGTGCGACAGGTACGATGTTGTTCCTCGCTCCTGCGGCAGCACACATCACTGTGTATGAAGCCACAGGAGCGAGGAACATCACCTTACCTGCCTCCCGGCTGCAATGAGAAGGACGGAGGTGGGCGGGATGTTTACATCCTGCTCATCTCCGCCACTCCGCTTCAATTGGCCGCCTGCTGTGTGACGTCGCTGTGACGCCGCACGACCCGCCCCCCTAAGGAAGGAGGCGGGTCGCCGGCCAGAGGGACGTCGCACGGCAGGTATGTGCGTGTGAAACTGCCGTAGCGATAATAATCGCTACGGCAGCTTTCACTAAATATCGCACGTGCGACGGGGGCGGGACTATCGCTGCAGCATCGGTAACACATTGTTACCGATGTCGCAACGTGCAAAGCCCGCCTAAGGATCCTAATGTCTGAACGGCCAGGGTCGAACACCCGGCACCCCGGCCAATCTGCTGCTGTTGGTGCAAGTGGACGGAAATGCTCAGTTTCACGGAGCTGACCAATCTTCTGACAGCGACCACGGCCGGGTACTGCACATCCACCTCCCATTCAAGTCATTAGGAGATGAAGGTGCACTACTCGGCCCAAGTCGCTATCAGAAGACTGAGCAGGTCTGAAACTGAGCATTTCCTGCTACCTGCTGCCACCGGCACTGAAACCAGCTGATTGGTGGTAGTGTTGGGTGTCGGAGCTCAGCCGATGAGACATTGATGATCTTTTCTAAGGATAGGCCATCACTGTTTAAGTAGGGGATAACCTCTTTAAAGCTGGGATGGATTATAGTGAGGGAACAAATGGGCTGATATGAAAAGAAACTTCCCATATTATTACATTGTTGGATATCTTTGAGACGGGATCTCATTCGGCATCATTGTATCATAGACATACGGCTTAGATATGGCCTTCGTCTTTTTGCGTTCCTCTTCCAGAGCATATGAGAATGATTCAGTGCGAGCATGTAACCTCCATCAGAACAGCATGCAGTCTGACCCCAGAGCTAATAGTATCTAATCATCTACATCTCCATCTCTCTGAATTCTTCATCGGCCACTAAACGGGCGGACACCGATTGGCTCTACAACAATAGCATGGTTAGCTTCCCCACACTGATAGCATCCTAAGTACTGAATTATCCTTGAAAAAGCAGACCATTTCACAGTTCCTAGCATCTGAATACATTTTCTAGGACAATTTTCAACACACAAGAGAAATTTCACAAGTCTGTCATCTTATCTAATATGTATTTATCCGGCATTGTCCAAAGAGACGGTCGCTTAAAAATCAAATTACATTCTTAGGGTAAAGTTCACAGGTGCATCTAAACAAATTGTAAGAAAATATAAAAGGAAAAAAAACAATACAACACAAAAATATGACATGTTTTATTAGATAGCATTTATATGTTTTTATTATCAGGAGTCTGTCAGCACAAAACGACTATTCAAACCAAGCACAGGCGCTCGGTGCACCCTTGTAGAGGCCATTCTGTTCAATCCATCTTCCCACCTATTTGTTTTACATCTATCTCCTCCTCCTCTGATATGTTTGACAGTTCTGGCTTTAATAGGAACAGAGGAAGGCAAAGATAGATGAAAAGAAGTAGGTAGGATGGTGCATTGAAATGTTTGGCCACACCAAGGGTGCACCTAGCGCCTGTGCTTGGTTGTAGCAGTCACTTTGTGCTGGCAGACTCCCTGTAAACATGTTGCTCCAGAAAGTAAAATAATTTTCTGGTTTATAAACTTTGGAGCAGTCATGGGTCTGTTAGGGACTTTGATCCCTACTGATTGCCATAATGTTCCCTGATTTTAGATGGAGATTTACCCATTTTCAAAGATCTCTTGGGGTCCTAGAACGCATACTCCACAATGAGTGTCTGCACTACATGTTAGAAATGTACAAAAATAGACTTAGTTCTTTAACACAAGTAATTGGCATTTATTTATATCCTTCGTGTTATATTGGTGCCAGCGTATTCTGCAGAAAACATTTGTACTTAGATTGGTCTATGACCCCAGTGAAGCTATCATGTGTGCTGCCATATGCCACTCTCATGTAAAAAAAATCTAGAATTGTAGCGTTTAGTGTCGTATGTCACAATTTTCTTCTTTTGTGCTAAATTCATATGGAATATGTAAAAAATATACTTTATAGGTCTCTTGTCACACGGAGATTTGCACAAACGTCACCTACTATCATGGCAGCATTGGTCTGCTCAGATTGCAGATTCTGAAACTCCGCCCGATGGTTTCTCTGGTGTCTAGGACCAACACAGGCAGACTCTGACATCGACCTGCTGTGTGCTGATTCATTTGCAGGCTAGCAAGAGTTAATCTCTGCTTGTCTACTTGCTCTTTTTGTCACATTTTGTGGGGAGACCTATCACATAAGCTCCCCTCCTATTTATGCTGGTGGAATCCTTCTACCCATGCCAGCTATAGTTTATTCTATGTTGGTCAGAACTGGTCAGGAGCAGGGCCAGGAAGAAGACTTAGGCCTCTCCACCAACAGGAGTGTTCCTGAGATTAGGGATAGCATAGGGTCCCCTACCTTGAGGGACAGCTTAGGACCTCCGGTTCCCCGCTATTCCAAAAAAATCATTGTGACATTTTTGCAGTAAATTAGAGCCATGCAAATGCACAGCGTGAAGACTGAAATATTTTGTACTCATTTCATCAAGCCTAATAAGATTCCAACAGTTCCATGTGTTGCATTATGGCTATGTAAAAAAGGGACAATGTAAATAGGTGGTTCGTACTTGGGACAAAGGTCTGCAGTTACTCAATGTGACTTCAGATTGCCGAATAATGACATTTGTGCACGCGTTGTCACAATTTCCGGTCCAAGCAAGCGATTAAATGCCGACTAGACTCAATTCACTTCCATTGAGACAATCCGAAGCAGATTAGTTGGCACATACAAAGTATGCAAATTACATACACATGGTCACATGACTGTCCGCTGACACCACTATCATCATTGAGCAGTCAGATAGATGACTGAAGACTTTTGTACCATAGCTGTACAACACCTTTAAAAAGGATTGTGCACATTTTTGAAATCAGAGGTGAATTTTATAATAATAAAATAAAAAAATATTTGCTCCTTTTTTTTCCCAGTGTCGATGCTCAAGCGGTTTTTATTTATCATGTTCACTATATGGTAAAACTAAGCATGCAATATGATTCCCCAGGTCGGTACGAGTTCGTAGTTACCAAACATGTATAGTTTTACTTACTGGGGCTCAGTGATGGCTTATTTTTTGCGTACTGAGCTGATGTTTTTAATTATACCATTTTTGGTATAATTAAATACAATGTTGCAGTGACCAAAAAAACCCGCAATTCTTGAGCTTTGTTTTTTTTTCTTTCTCTGCTGTTCAGATTAATTTATTTTACATTTTGTTAGATCGGGCAATTCTGAACCTGGCGATACCAAATATGTGTATTTTTCTTTAATTTTATTTTCAATGGGGCGAAAAGAGAGTTATGGGAACTTTTATTTCTTTTTTATTTATTCATATTTTTAAAAACTTTTTATTTTTTATTGATTTACTAGTCCCCTCAGATGATTTTATGCCTGCACTGTCTGATTGATTCTGCTGTTCAGCATTGCTCTGATCAGCAGAAATGCTGATCTCCTGTGAATGCCAGCACCCTGCCGCCATTCACAGGACAGCAACAGGGGTCATCATCTGAGACTGTGCTGTGATGACAATATCGCGTCACAGAGCCACCGATTGCAGTGGGAAATGGCGCATTTTCCACTGGAGCGTGCTAACTCTCTCTGTCAGAGATTGACAGTGGGATTTAACTAGTCAACAGGGATGGGTGGATCTCTGATCCACCTGTGCCTGTTAGCTGCACATGTTGGCTAATCAGATAAGCTGACATGTGCGGGGGAAAAATGCTGGCTCGCCTTGTGAACCCACATTAAAGGGACAGACACGGCCTTGAACATATACGGGTTAGGAGTGATACCTTTATTGGCTAACCAGAAAAACTATGTTTGCAAGCTTTCCAAGCACAAGAAACCTCATTGCTTAGAAAACTTCCAAATATACTTTTTCTGGTTAGTCAGTATAGGTATCACTCCTAAAATACTGTTGTCATTTTTCAGGCATAAGTATTTACAATAGAAGAAAGAAAAATCCAGCTTCCGGAGTAGTAGTAAAACTGATGCAAAATTTTATTAAAGGACGTAAAAATTAATGTGATGACAAAAATAGGGAGCCCATATGCGGCGTAAGGCTACGCGTTTCGAACGCTGCCTGCGTTCTTTGTCAAGCCAGTACAATATTGTCAATAAGTATTTACATTGATTTTTCTAGATGATATGGTGCCATGATATAATTTAGTATTTTACACTCTTAAAATTTGGATAAATGTGATCATGTAAAGTCACCACTAGGGGGAGCTGGAACTCTGGTGTGTGTAATAGGACTATGAATCCACAAGGTGTCACAGGAGTAAATCACCAAATGATTCAACAGATAAGTCGTACAAGCAGGGTCAGAGCCAGGAGGTCACACAGTACAAGAAAGTAGGCGGATTCAGGGGCGAGCCGGAGGTCGGGAACTGGGAGAGCAAGCAGTAGGAGGGGGGTGCAGGAACGGAACAACAAACAGGGAGCAGTAGAGGAAGACTAGAAGGTAAGACAAGGCGGAGGGGACGGAAATCAGGGAGGTCGGACGATGTAGCGGGCAGAATCAAGAGAACTTACAAAAACCAGGCACGCATGCTGCAGAGCGGGGCTATAACTGGCGCTGAACCGGTGGAGGAGACATCCTAATAAAGCAGCATGATCTAGGGAACGAGGCATGGAAGGATAGGCGTTTCCGGCCTAGAACAGGGAAACACCGACCGCAGGGATAGGTGACAAATACAACTGTGCAACAGCAAAGTTCAAATTGAATCGTGGCAGATCACTTCTACACAAATGATTACCAAACAGGAGGTTCTTCCTGGATCAACCAAATATCCTAAATTCATTAGTGGCGCCTGTCAATGTCTGCACAAGCGATCTCCTAATGTAAAATCGGTAAAAACCCACAAAATGAAGAGGGAGAGGATTGAGTTTATTCAAACGTTTGCATAATCCTTTTTTGCACATTTCATAAGTAATGTTATGTTGCTCACATAGAAGATATTTTAAGCAACTGGTTGCCATGACCTACTAATTGCGCATCGCTTTTTTTTTTCTAAAGCGAGCATTCGCTCGCTCATAAATATTATAATGCGGAGTAATTTGGAGTCGTCTGTTGTCACACTCGCAATGGGAGAACAAGGATCTTACCAGACTTAGCTGGAAAAATGCAATAAACAACGTGATATATTTCCTAGAGGTTCAGTATGTAACACAAATAGACATTTAAGACCAGTGATTGCTTTTTTTTTCCCGTCTCCGGCGTTAGAACATGGGCTCTAAGCGATTACTATAGGTCACAGCTGTATAACAGGGATGTGCGGCAGTTCTTCACCAGCTGCATGATTAAGTATCGCTAAAGAATACAGAATGCTATTATCATAACCGCTGTGGTCCCCTAAACGCTATGGTTTAAAGGAGAAGAATACCACTGGCTCCGGCAGCAGCTAAGCAGATTGATTTGTGGATAATTGGGAGCAAAGCTATAAGAGCGCTGAACTAACAAAGGTTAAGTAGCAGCAGACTGTATGAAAACCACTGCCGCTATGGCGCTAAGCTGATCATCGTGGATTTCCACAGGCAACGCGTTTCTTATTGAGATGTAAAACAAAATGACAGAATGCAGGGAATGTTTTTGAAATGAATCTTTAAGTAACAAAAAAGGCTGTGACTTACGAGATGTTGATCTGGATTTCTCTAAGTCAACAAAATTATGTTCTGAATTCTTGTCTTCCTATAGGAAGGAGTTAAGGGGAACGGATAAGTGAGGCAAACTGGAAAGGGATTAAAGGATGGGAAAACACCACACAACTTCCACACAGCAATCTCCGGCTATAGATCCATAAATAACTTCTTGGTTCACAGCTCAAAAGATCACTCCTGAGGCTAGCTATAGCAGAACTATCACTGGCAACTCATTGAGCTGAGAGGGGAGTTTTTCTAGCACAGGCAATGGTGAACTCAGAACAGCTGAGGCCCGGCTTTTCATCCAGAGTTAGGAGACCAGATGAACTACTTTATCCTTGCAGCATCAGACCAAGGGAAATCTGTACAGCTAGCAGTTTTAACACACTTCTGTGTGTGTGTGTGTAACCATGCTCTATGATCTCCTGACACCAGAAATAGAGGGGACCACTCTCCGTTGTAGTACCCTGGTGATATCTGAGTAAAGATCTGTTATCATAAATGGAGATCCCAAGGTTTAGTTTCCTGTCAGTGTATTACCATGTTTGTCCTGCAGTGGCCACGACAGCTTTTATTGCCACTAGATGACTTGACACGCTCCTAAAGGCTTACTTGCATGTGGCTTAAAAGCGTTACTTAAAGGGAATTTGCCAGTAGGATCAACCTTCGTAAGCTGTCTATATGGGCATGTAGGTCATAGGAAGCGGACTACAATTATACCTTGATATCTGCAATCTGATGACTTATTCCAGAGAATTTATATATTTATGAGCTGTTAAGATCTTTGGGCTGGACATAGTGTGAGACATGTTGATCAGGAGAGCAGATTGTCAGTCATTACATGTCTCACACTGGTAACGCCCTTTTTATTTAGGCAAATTCTACTGGAAATTTATGTCTGGCCCATACATCTTAACAGCTCAGTTGCATATTAAGAAAAAAGAGGATTTTTCTTGGATAAAACATAGCAGATATCAAGGTATCATTTAATTCACCTTTCTATGATTTACATGATTATATAGATGGCTTAGGTGGGTGGATCCTACTGACAGATGCCCTGTAACATGTTGATGACCCATGCTACAAAAGCACAGAGGTGCTCAGCCCAGTGCCAACTGACAACATTTGGAATAACAGTGATCCTGACAGTTTAACCCTTTAGGTTCTGTAATCAATGCTTGGACGTAGAATCTGTAAGATTATCTCTTCCCTTTTCCCCTATGTAATGTAATTGCAAGGCGCCTATTTATTATCATGGCAACCGGGAAGCTTTACGATCATACTGCATTTATTTATATTGATTGTGTATTTGACATGCACGGAGTAGAAGTTGTCCTTATATACCATGTGACACACGCAATCAGACCAACGGGCGTCTGATGCACTACCAAAAAACACCACAAAAAGGGGAAACACCGGTGTCACGATACAATGGAGGTCCCTGCCGCTAGGGAGAAGGGTGAGGGGGCACTTCCTGCACTCACCTCAAGCTGACTAAAGAGCTCCCTAGCACCCTTATACAGGTTCTATCAACCTGTCGGTGAGTAGGATACCTGGGTCCCTCAGCTGGCCCTGAACTCACCCTGTCTACTGAGTAGGCTGACGAGTACATTAGACTCGCCACTAAAATAATAAACACCCAGGGAGAGGAAAGACAGACAGGGGGAATAAACAGAAGGATACAAAACACCAAACTTCACCATAGAAAATGGACTCTAAAGTAGCAGGTGGATGAACAGAACACAAAACCTCAGCAGTTCCTTCCACCAGGCTGGCCAAAGTAGAAATGATTCTAACAGCAGCAAGGTCTGCTGTGAAGGCTCCAGTCCTAAGGCTGTCAATAGTCAGGGAGACGACCGTGACAGTATTCCAAACCGTAATACAATACTTCACTACAGTCCTTTTTTTAAAAAAAAAACCAAAACTTATTTTACTGACAATCAGGACATATTTCATTGATGTCAAATAAGTTCAATTAGAATTTAATTTTCCATACTAAGTTCAAGCAAATCTACTGAATTCAAATTTTGTTAGCTTCACAAATCTTTAGACAATAGCCCATAAAATACAGGTAACTTGTTAGTACATAAGATAAAAAAAAAATGAAAAACAATAGCAGGATTACTGTTTTTTTATTACTATCCTTCATCCCCCAAAAATAATCTAAAATCTTATTAATACATTTGTATACCCTAAATGATATCATTCATTATCAATTACAAAAGAAAGTTTTATATTACCAGGTCTGTTCTGCAAAAGTACTAATAAAATAAAAAAAATAAAAAAATACACACTTTTTTTTGCCCCTTTATAGCTGAGTAAGTACCGATCAAAAAATAAAATATTATTTTCCACACATGGTGAACAATAGAAAAAAAAATGGAAGAATGAATATAGTTTAAATTATATATATGCCAAAATGGGAGAAATGGAAAAATAAAACTTATATGCCGCCAAAAGAGCCCTAAATGGAATAATGAAAAAAAAAAGTTATGGTTCTTGGAATGCAAAAAAATAAGGAAATAAACTTGGTGAGAATAGGTGAGTATTTAAAAGGTTAAAGACTCCCTAACAGCAAGAGTAGGAGAATCAGCATCTTTCTAGAGTCTTCTATCCATGTCATCACCGTATGTGACATACAAGTCTCCTATATAACACATCGGCGCGAATACGATGATCTGACATTTCATTTCCCTGATACATTTTCCATTATAAAACCAATTGTTCTATTATCTGTTATGTTAAGTCTTTCCATACTGTAATATTGTAATTCTTCCTTTGTGCGTCGAGAAGTGATTATGATCTTGATTGCTTCTGAAAAGATTGACTCAGTTTGGTTGAAACAAAAATTCTTTTGTTTGGTTTTTAAGAGATAATTAGACGCCAGTTGACTAATTTTATGTATCAAAAACTGAGCGCTGAAGTCAACATCAATATGAAATAAAACAATCTTGTAGAATTGTCTTTAACTCCATATTTTTAAAACTAAACCTTTCATTTGCAACAAATAAGAACGATATGTGTAAATAAAAGTTTACTGAAAAATAAGTCATATGCAATCAGAATAAAACTGCCCGATACCTCTGTATGGAGTTCAGTAGAGTCATCATGCGAATCCATAAGAGTCCTATTACTCAAAGAAGGATTGTTCCCTGAAATGGTCTCCACTTGAAAAACTCCTTAAAAAACATATTGCCGATAAGTTACCATTGGCATTCTACACACCAATCCTAATGAAGGGACGTTGTTGAATACGATACAAAAAAACTATGAAGAGGATAACGCTACTTATTGAATTGGGTGCATCTTCTCGGAGTCGTGCTGCACACCAGCAGTGCTACTCTAATCAGGGACTTGGGTAACATTTTTGGCATAAGTTACACCACTGGCGTAAGTATCAATGGATTTGGTGGGTGAACGCTGCCGTTCCCCGTCCTGCCCAGCCTCCCCCACCCACTTTGACAGAGCTGACCGGGACTGAAGTGAAAACATTAAAAGTGACTAAAGCTTTGTACAACTTTTCATTGACACTTTTAACAGTTTTTTTACACCAGGAAACATAAAGTAGTGCTGGTGTCTCCGCAGAGACGCCAACTTACTCACCGCCCTGGCCGGGTTGTGTCTTCTCGCACTTACCCGGCCATCCACATGTACTGTTGCCTCCGTCCCCTCCTGGAGCCTGTGCACGCAGCCCGGGTCTCCCAGGAGTGTGCTTAGGGCACGTGCGAGCACACCGGCCCTCCTCTTAAAGAGCTGGCACACTACTTCCACTATGTTTTTAAGGCCCCTTCCTATTAGGGGAGGTGCCTGCGCAACACATTTAGTTAGTCAGTATATTAGTCTGCTAGCTAGTTGTCAGGTCCCGTTAACCCTGTGCTCATCTCCAGTACCGGCCTTCCCATACCTGTGAGCCCCTGCCATGCCCACCATTCCTGTCCGTACCTACCTGTCCAGCCTGCCTCAGTCACCCCTCCTGTACTCTTCATTACCTGAGTCTGTCACCTATCCTCAGGATCAGCTGTCGCAGTTAAAGTTACTGCTGTGGGAGATGTACCTGGCACCCACCTCGCGGTGGGCGCATAGTTTACTCTCTCACCAAAGGGTAAGCCCGGGTCCCCTCTGTAGTTCATTGGGTCCATAGGGGGCCCTACACCGGCCGCAAGCGTCACATGTGCACAAAGTTTTAAAGGAGTTGTCCGTTTATCCAGCCTTAGGGTACAAGTCTCGAGTCACCCTAAGTTCCTGGAGAGGTGGGTGCATGACCTCAAGTATATGATTTGCATACATGCAGTCAAGTGCTGACTAGACATGCGCAGCCACAGTCAATGCATGTGAAATTATCTAAGTCGGGTAAGTCTAGTCAGAATCTGGCCAGAAGTATGCAAATCATATCGTTGCAGTCACATGATCGCTCACTCCTGACAGCGGCATCTGAGAATCCTGATAAGCACGTGCGTGTGACTGCAGACTTGTACCCTAAGGCTGGACAACCCTTTTAAAGTAAGGTCACTATTTTTTGCTGAATTTTTTTTATATATTCTATTCTAAAGGATAAAAGCAACAGAAATGGTCAGTGAGAATACATGCTCTACTAAAGCATATCCACTAGTGATGAACGAGCACTAAAATGCACGAATACTCGTTACTCAATTCAAGCAGGTCTGACTCTCGGATTAGCTCAATGAGAGTGACAGGCATTATGGAAAGTCAATGATTGGCCTGTTCCGGTGTCCGCCCTCATAAAGCCAGCCATAAAGCATTTCCGGAAAGAGGGAGGGCATTTTTTTTTTTGGGATGGGGGTCACACTACGTCCGAGAATGTTGTTTTATCCCCCGGAAGAGCCATTCATAAACTGTGAATGGCTCTACTTCTCTACTTAGGGTGTCTGCACACATCATGCAGTGAAGCAACTTGTGCGTTGGGGTCATTGTTTCATAGACGAAATTTCCGAGCACCCACGATACTTGGCCAAACTCCTTGAGTACCCAAGCACCCCGATGCTCGAACGAGTAACAAGCAGTGCCGAACACGCTCGCTCATCATTAATACATACCCTTTCAGTAGAAAATGTTTATAGTGCAGGACTTTGGTAAAGCATTCTTTTAGTGTTTCCTCAAATTCGCAACACGGACCACACGAAGTCTGTTCTGCGTGCTTCACTAAACTAAGAAATGTCCTTCTGCTGCTATTGTGCCATCTTCAGTGTGAGAGTGAGCGCTCTAAATCCTGTGACGCTCGCTCCGCAGTGAACACGGTAGCCAAGCGAAGGACTCTGCTTAGTTTAGTGTAGCCGCGAGACTGGCTTCAGGCGGTCCATGCTGCAGACGATCTGCAAAAGAAAGTGGTATGGAAAAATAATTGTACAGCAGAGTCCTGAACAATAATAATTCTCTTGTACAATTGTAAATACGCTTTAAATTACACTTACACAAATAAATGCTAAAGACACTCGAAACGTGTGATGTCTTTCTCCATCCCAATTGCACGTGTTGTCTTCTCCCATATATATTTCATATCACCATGTAATTATTCATGGAACAACATTATACCGAGCCACGCTTATTGTTATTTCACCAACAGGGCAGCACGCGCTCCTCTCTCCCACTTCTGTTCTGAATAGGCTTCTTTTGTGTAAAAGTCTAAATGAAATTGTTTTAAGTGATTTTCCAATTACGGTATGTTTTTTTTTTAGTGCGCTGGTGAAAAGAGATAATTATACTTTTTTTGGGAAAAAAAAATATCTTTTGTCTCGTTTCTTTACCTTGTGCCTCGGTAGTATGGAACAAGTGATCTCTCTTTTGTAGTCGAAACAATACATTGGGTAAGGACGACGTTGTACAAACAATACAACTATCAAGCCCAGGTAGAGCACCTTCCATTATATTACATTTACCTTCCCTCTAGACATAAATTAAAGGACCCAGATGTCAATGTGTATAATACATTTTTTGTAGCTGTAACATCTGTCTTTTTGGCAAAGTAATTATGTAATTTGCTTGGCATCAATAGAGCTATGGTACCTTTGGGTGCATGTAAAAGTGATCTGCAGATGGTTTCTCCCCCTCTTCACTTGGAGTGGACAAAGTGTTCCTGGACGCTTTTGTTTGAATTTATATTTAGACTTTTATAAAACAGAAAAAGGGAACAGCTCGGATCTTGTTCCTAGTTCTAATACAATTATCTTTAATTATTTATTATTATTATTATTATTATTATTATTATTATTATTTAGCTTAATATTATTTATATAATTTTCATTATTTTTATTGTTGTATTTTTGTATGTTCTTTTAAGCTTTTTGTATTTATGTTTTAATATTTTATTACTCTATTGGTATCTACTATCTATTATGAATCTGTAATTTTCTTTATTTATATGTTATTAGTCTCTTATATATTTTCTATTATTATCTCTTTGTTATGGATTATTTATTATAGATTATTGATCTATTATTTCTTTCTTTATTTTGTATTGTTCTACTATTATCTCTTTGTTATGGGTTATTTATTATATATTATTGATCTATTATGTCTTTCTTTATTTTGTATTGTTCTATTATTATCTCTTAGTTATGGGTTATTTATTATCTATTATTGATCTTTTATTACTTCTCTTTTATTTTGTATGGTTCTATTATTATCTCTTTGTTATAGGGTATTTATTGTCTATTATTGATCTTTTATTATTTCTTTTTTATTTTGTAAGGTACTATTATTTTCTTTTTGTTATCGGTTATTTATTATCCATTATTGATCTATTATTATTATTTTTTATTTTGTGTTGTTCTATCATTATCTCTTTATTATGGGTTATTTATTATCTATTATTGATCTATTTTTATTTATTTTGTATTTTGTATTGTTATAATTATTTGTTATGGGTTATTTATTCTATTATTAATCTAATATTATTTATTTTTTTATTTATTATTGTTCTATTATCTCTTTGTTATGGGCTATTTATTATCTATTATTGATCTATTTGTATTTATTTATTATTTTGTATTGTTCTATTATTATCTCTTTGTTAAAAGTTAATTATTATCTATTATTGATCTATTATTTTGTATTGTTCTATCATTATATCGTTGTTATGGATGTATTATTATTATTATTATTATTAATAATAATAATCATAATAATCATAATAATAATATGTTGTTGTATAATCCTATTATCTCTTTGTTATGTATTATTAATTATTAATTTATTGTTATATCTTCTTGGTCTATTATGAATCTATTATTTGTTTTTATTATTTCTTCTTGATCTATTAATCTATTATTATTTCTGTTTTATCTACCATTCATTTATTATTCATATTTTTCTTTATTGTTACTCTAATATGTATTTAGTATCAGTCTAATATATATATATATATATATATATATATTCATTCATACAAATAAGCCAAAGTCCAGCTCCAGCTTACAAGCCACCTGGGTTCAGGCTCACCCGGTAAACAAAGTATTGCACGGACATGGACAGGTGTGCATCCAGCAATGGAAATGGCTATCGAAGAGATCCAGCAAGGACTTGGACACACCGCTGCTTTAATAAAACTTCTTCTTTATTTGTGATATCCATAAAATTAAACACGACCCACAAGGCTCAGGAACAACAATGTATGGTTAGCAGGACATATCGCAGATGGGACTATGCGTTTCGGCGGCCTTGTCCGGTTAGGACCGCGAGGAAGGCAAACAAGGCCGCCGAAACGCGTAGTCACATCTGCGATATCTCCTGCTAATCATACATTGTTGTCCCTGAGCCTTGTGGGTCTTTTATGGATATCACAAATACAGAAGAAGTTTTATTACAGCACCGGTGTTTTCCAATCTTTGCTGGATCTCTTCCGTAGCCATATATACTGTGTGTGTGTGTATATATATATATATATATATATATATATATATATATATATATATATTTACTGATTATTTATGATCAATTTTAAATGTTATTATATTCTATTAATTTTATATTTTATCTATTATTGTTATTATTCTATTATTATGTAATTTTTATCTATTGTTAAGCTAGGTTTGCAAACATCAACTTATACAGCAATCTTTTGTCTGCATAATATTCACCGAAAATAGAAAGTGAAATGTCCTTGATATATATTTCTGTATCAAGGCTGTCTGCAGTTTCTTGTATTGTGTTTTTTTTTGTTGCCATGAAGCTAAATAACTCAAAGTTAATGATATAATTGGTCATGCATTATACTTATACGTGGATTTTATGTATTTCAGATATAAAACTGTCACTACTACTATTAAAGGCATAAGAAACATAATGTATTTAATCTATGAAAATTACTACCTTTTTTTAAGATAAATTAAAATGACTTTTGTAAGATGAGCTGGTAAGTTAATTTAGAAAATCATTCTAGAGAATGGGAGGGAGATGCAGCTGCAGGTTCTCCATGTATCAATAAAATAGAATGAGGATTAGAGAAGAGGAGGAGCAGCAGGAAGAGTGAATGGTAAGGAGAAGCAGCAGGGAGAATGTGAGGTAAGAAGGAGCAGCAGGAAGAGTGAACGGTAAGGAGAAGCAGCAGGGAGAATGTGAGGTAAGAAGGAGCAGCAGGAAGAGTGAACGGTAAGGAGAAGCAGCAGGGAGAATGTGAGGTAAGGAGGAGCAGCAGGAAGAGTGAACGGTAAGGAGAAGCAGCAGGGAGAATGTGAGGTAAGGAGGAGCAGCAGGAAGAGTGAACGGTAAGGAGAAGCAGCAGGGAGAATGTGAGGTAAGGAGGAGCAGCAGGAAGAGTGAACGGTAAGGAGAAGCAGCAGGGAGAATGTGAGGTAAGGAGGAGCAGCAGGAAGAGTGAACGGTAAGGAGAAGCAGCAGGGAGAATGTGAGGTAAGGAGGAGCAGCAGGAAGAGTGAATGGTAAGGAGAAGCAGCAGGGAGAATGTGAGGTAAGGAGAAGCAGCAGGAAGAGTGAACGGTAAGGAGAAGCAGCAGGGAGAATGTGAGGTAAGGAGGAGCAGCAGGAAGAGTGAACGGTAAGGAGAAGCAGCAGGGAGAATGTGAGGTAAGGAGGAGCAGCAGGAAGAGTGAATGGTAAGGAGAAGCAGCAGGGAGAATGTGAGGTAAGGAGGAGCAGCAGGAAGAGTGAACGGTAAGGAGAAGCAGCAGGGAGAATGTGAGGTAAGAAGGAGCAGCAGGAAGAGTGAATGGTAAGGAGAAGCAGCAGGGAGAATGTGAGGTAAGAAGGAGCAGCAGGAAGAGTGAACGGTAAGGAGAAGCAGCAGGGAGAATGTGAGGTAAGGAGGAGCAGCAGGAAGAGTGAACAGTAAGGAGAAGCAGCAGGGAGAATGTGAGGTAAGGAGAAGCAGCAGGAAGAGTGAACAGTAAGGAGAAGCAGCAGGGAGAATGTGAGGTAAGGAGAAGCAGCAGGAAGAGTGAACGGTAAGGAGAAGCAGCAGGGAGAATGTGAGGTAAGGAGGAGCAGTAGGGAGAGTGAACATTAAGGAGAAGCAGCAGGGAGAATGTGAGGTAAGGAGGAGCAGCAGGAAGAGTGAATGGTAAGGAGAAGCAGCAGGGAGAATGTGAGGTAAGGAGGAGCAGCAGGAAGAGTGAACAGTAAGGAGAAGCAGCAGGGAGAATGTGAGGTAAGGAGAAGCAGCAGGAAGAGTGAACGGTAAGGAGAAGCAGCAGGGAGAATGTGAGGTAAGGAGGAGCAGTAGGGAGAGTGAACAGTAAGGAGAAGCAGCAGGGAGAAGGTGAGGTAAGGAGGAGCAGCAGGAAGAGTGAATGGTAAGGAGAAGCAGCAGGGAGAATGTGAGGTAAGGAGGAGCAGCAGGAAGAGTGAATGGTAAGGAGAAGCAGCAGGGAGAATGTGAGGTAAGGAGAAGCAGTAGGGAGAATGTGAGGTAAGAAGGAGCAGCAGGGAGAATGTGAGGTAAGAAGGAGCAGCAGGAAGAGTGAACGGTAAGGAGAAGCAGCAGGGAGAATGTGAGGTAAGGAGGAGCAGTAGGGAGAGTCAACGGTAAGGAGAAGCAGCAGGGAGAATGTGAGGTAAGGAGAAGCAGCAGGAAGAGTGAACGGTAAGGAGAAGCAGCAGGGAGAATGTGAGGTAAGGAGGAGCAGCAGGAAGAGTGAATGGTAAGGAGAAGCAGCAGGGAGAATGTGAGGTAAGGAGGAGCAGCAGGAAGAGTGAATGGTAAGGAGAAGCAGCAGGGAGAATGTGAGGTAAGGAGGAGCAGCAGGAAGAGTGAATGGTAAGGAGAAGCAGCAGGGAGAATGTGAGGTAAGAAGGAGCAGCAGGAAGAGTGAACGGTAAGGAGAAGCAGCAGGGAGAATGTGAGGTAAGGAGGAGCAGCAGGAAGAGTGAATGGTAAGGAGAAGCAGCAGGGAGAATGTGAGGTAAGGAGGAGCAGCAGGAAGAGTGAATGGTAAGGAGAAGCAGCAGGGAGAATGTGAGGTAAGAAGGAGCAGCAGGAAGAGTGAACGGTAAGGAGAAGCAGCAGGGAGAATGTGAGGTAAGGAGGAGCAGCAGGAAGAGTGAATGGTAAGGAGAAGCAGCAGGGAGAATGTGAGGTAAGGAGGAGCAGCAGGAAGAGTGAATGGTAAGGAGAAGCAGCAGGGAGAATGTGAGGTAAGAAGGAGCAGCAGGAAGAGTGAACGGTAAGGAGAAGCAGCAGGGAGAATGTGAGGTAAGGAGGAGCAGCAGGAAGAGTGAATGGTAAGGAGAAGCAGCAGGGAGAATGTGAGGTAAGGAGGAGCAGCAGGAAGAGTGAATGGTAAGGAGAAGCAGCAGGGAGAATGTGAGGTAAGAAGGAGCAGCAGGAAGAGTGAACGGTAAGGAGAAGCAGCAGGGAGAATGTGAGGTAAGGAGGAGCAGTAGGGAGAGTCAACGGTAAGGAGAAGCAGCAGGGAGAATGTGAGGTAAGGAGAAGCAGCAGGAAGAGTGAACGGTAAGGAGAAGCAGCAGGGAGAATGTGAGGTAAGGAGGAGCAGCAGGAAGAGTGAACGGTAAGGAGAAGCAGCAGGGAGAATGTGAGGTAAGGAGGAGCAGCAGGAAGAGTGAACGGTAAGGAGAAGCAGCAGGGAGAATGTGAGGTAAGGAGGAGCAGCAGGAAGAGTGAACGGTAAGGAGAAGCAGCAGGGAGAATGGGAGGTAAAGAGGGGCAGAGGGGAGCAGTAAGGAGGAGCAGCAGGAAGAGTATGAGGTAAGGAGGAGCAGCAGGGAGTGGTAAGGAGGAGCAGCAGCAAAAAATGTGAGGTAAAGAGAAGCAGCAGGGAGAGTGAAAGGCAAGGAGGAGCAGCAGGGAGAGTGTGAAGTAAACAGGAGCAGCAGTGATAGTGAGAGGTAAAGAGGAACAGCAGGGAAAATGGAAGTTAAGGAAACGCAGCAGGTAAAGTGGTAGGTAAGGAAGAGCAGCAGGAAAATTGGAAGGTAAGAAGCAGCAGCAGGCAAAGTGGGAGGTAAGGAGGAGGAGCACTAATAATGAAAGGTAAAGAGAAGCAGCAAAGAAAGTGGGTTTTAAGGAGGAGCAGCAGGGAGAGATAAGGAGGAGCAGCAGGGAGAGATAAGGAGGAGCAGCAGGGAGAGGGAGATGTAAAGAGGAGCAGCAGTGATAGTGAGAGGTAAAGAGGTGCAGCAAGGAAAAGGAGAGGTAAGGAGGAGCAGCAGGGAGAGGGAACAGTAAGGAGCAGCAGCAAGGACAGTGAAAGGTAAAGAGGAGCAGTATGAAAGGGAGAAGTAAGAAGGAGCAATAAGGTGACTCAGAGGTAAGGAGGAGCAGCAAGTTGAGCAGCAGAATTGTGCTTCCCTAGCTAATCCCCCACCAGTGGGTTCCATATTAGCCTTTCGCTCCACTCTAGTGTCTTAGTTTCTGTTTGCTTGCAAGTCACGTTCTATTCTGTCTGTCTGCCCATTCTGTAATACTTCTTGTCCCATCTGTCCAGGGGTGGGATTCAGCTGGTTCTGTCCGGTTCTGGAGAATCGGTTGTTAAAATAGCAGCTGGTTCCCAGAACCGGCAAGAAACAGCTGCGGGGACCCGGTTCCCTGTATTCATTTGTGTTAGTGTCTCTTTAAGACACTGACACAAATGAATCCCCGTACCTCCGTGCCGCACTTCCGGGTACAGTGGAGCCTGTCTGCTCCCTGACCCGGCATGCAGCGATGCGCTGACGCTACAGAGGTCACGGCAGCGCGGGGAGGTAGCTCCTCCTACTGCCGTCTGTCAGCGTCAGTGTGCAGAGACGAGCCGCAGAGGAGGACGGAGGACAGAGGAGAAGCTGCCGGTACTTGCAGCAGGTAAGTGCTCAGTGAGCCGAAGATGCAGGGAGAGGACCCGCATAAGATGGCAGCTATATGTGGCTATATGGGGAGAAGCCACATAAGATGGGAGCTATATGGGGAGAGGCCACATAAGATGGGAGCCATATGGGGAGAGGGGCCACATAAGATGGGAGCTATATGGGAAAAGGAGCCATATGGGACAGGATCTGCAGGGGAAAAGGAGCACATGGGATGAGATCTGCAGGGGAAAGAGGCCATAATGGGATGAGATCTGCAGGGGAAAGAGGCCATAATGGGATGGGATCTGCAGGGGGAAAGAGGCCATGATGGGATGGGATCTGCAGGGGAAAGAGGCCAAAAGGGATGAGATCTGTAGGGGGAAAGGAGCCACATGGGATGAGATCTGTATGGGGAAGGTCGCCCATTCCAATTTTAGCAGGGCTCCTTTGTAATAATTTTTAAAAACTGTAGAAAAACCATTTAATACAATATGACTGACAGTGACTGGAACAACTGGTGCTGGACAGGAGAGTGACGGTATATGAGGGGAAGGAGATTTTACTTCAAATTACTTGTATTTTTTGGTTGAGGAAACTGCGTGAAAATGGGTGTGGCTAACAAAATGGGTGTGGTTACAGAATGGGTGTGGTTTTCAAATAGGCGGGGTTTACAGAAAACCTATTGTTACAAATTTGAATCCCACCCTTGCATCTGTCATATGGGGTTGTGAAGTCACGTGAACCCTGTGTCCAATCATCTCCGGCTTCTGTTTCCCCACCGTCAGACCAAACGAGCAATCAAAAGGAAGTGAGCGCACCTGCTGCACTCACTTTCTGTTTATTAATTAATTTGATCCAAAGGCGAGGAGACAGAAGCGGGCTCTGATTTGACACGTTACTCTCGTGACTTCACAACTCCGTGACAGATGGAACAAAAAGTCTTACAGAATGGGCAGACAGACAAAACAGAACAAAGCTGGTAAGCAAACAGAAACTAAGACACCAGAGTGGAGGGAGAGGCTGTACGGCACCTGCTGGCAGGAGATTGGCCAGGGAAGCACAATTCTGCTGAGCACAATTATATAAATTCCATCAGTCTCCCTATAGCCGGGTGGAGTCTCTAGACAGGAGGATGATGCAGAGCTGGGAGTGCTGCAAGCAGCTCAGCAAAAGACCTGTCACTAGGCATAGCAGAGCAAAAAATGTGGTGAGTAGGATAGTACCGAGAAGGCGTGCTAGACACCGTTGTGACAAGTAACCAACCAAAGACAATATCTGGAGGCTTCCTATACGGCATTTGATCTTTTGTGGCTAGAGGACCAGTCTATAGCGGGCTATACACGCTGCGATCTCGCTAGCGAGATCGCAAGCGACCGTACCTGCCCCCGTCGGTTCTGCGACACGGGCAAATCACTGCCTGTGCCGCACAACCTCGCTTAACCCCGTCACACGCACATACCTGCCCTGCGACATCGCTCTGGCCGGCAAACCGCCTCCTTTCTAAGGGGGGCGGTTCGTGCGGCGTCACAGCGACGGCACACGGCAGGCATCCAATAGAAGCGGAGGGGCGGAGATGAGCGGGACGTAACATCCCACCCACCTCCTTCCTTCCGCATAGCCGATGGAGGCAGGTAAGGAGACGTTCGTCGCTCCTGCGGTGTCACACACAGCAATGTGTGGTGTCGCAGGAACGACAAACAACATCGCTAATAAGCAGAAAACGATTTTTTGTTTCAGGACGACCTCTCCACGGCAAACGATTTTGACCGCTTTTGCGATCGTTTAAGGTCGCTCATAAGTGTCACACGCTGCGATATCATTAATGACGCCGGATGTGCGTCACAAACAACGTGACTCTGATGATAATTCATTAATGATATCGTAGCGTGTAAAGCCCGCTTATGTCTTTTTAGGGATAATTGTCAGCTGCTGTTATTTTCTTCAACGTAAAGGAAGACCGCCGCTACTAATTCGTAGACTGATACCTATCTATTTTTCATAAGCAGGCGAAATATTACAGCGTCTCTAATGAAATACCGCAGTGTAGCTGGATACTAATTTAAACTTTACAATTAACGTTCTAGTATGAGTGAACTGTACATTCTTTAAATTAGTCATTGCATGGAAGATTAAAAGAACTCCTGCTTTAAAACCTAGCATGAAGAAATGAAATATAAATAAGTTAAGATATGGTTATCCTCTGGGGACCGCGTTTCTTTTCCTGCGGCTCCTTGGCACTCTAATATAAAAAATCGCACCGCTTGGGGGAAAAGTACGATTTGTAACGATGTTATTGGAAAACCCGGGAAGACATATCGAGCCGGAATCTTGCACTTCAGCTTCCTAATGATTTATTGGATTCTCTGCAACTTTAATTTACTGCATGTTGTTTCAAAGTGAACATTTGCTGAGCCTTTTACAAATACTTTTTAGCCAACTTTGCATTTCTCGAAAACAAATCTCTTTGCTGTTTTATTGTATTTTATTTATTTTTTTTATATTGCACTTTTGTAAAAGTGGATGATGCTTTGTGCAATTCCCTCTGTAGTGATCATAACTTTATGGTATATTGACATGCTGAGCAAAACTAAACATACCATTCAGTGCCATAGATTGGACTGTTCTCTAAATAACAAAGCTATACATTGAAAATCGCCACCAAACACTGATGTTTAAGTAAAAAAAAAGTCACTTAAAGAGGACCTGTCAATTGCCATAAATTTGTATTTTTTTATGTTATGTGCTGTTATTTTGTATCTGGCAGTATTTATATTTTCTTACTTCACCTCTCTGATTCTGGGATATGGCCTATTCTTCCATATAGATATAAAGATAATCATTGTTAGGCAACTGGGCGTGGTCCTACCATTGCCCAAAGGCTCCAGTTGAAACCCTAACCATGACATACAAAGCCATCCACAAACTGACTCCTCCATACATTTGTGATCTAGTCTCTCGATACTTACCTGCGCGCAACCTCAGATCCTCAGAAAGATCTCCTTCTCCACTCCTCTCTTATCTCCTCTTCCAACAATCACATACAAGATTTCTCCCGTGCCTCACCCATACTCTGGAATGCTCTACCACAACACATCAGACTCTCACCTACTGTGGAAAGCTTCTAAACAAACCTGAAGACCTACCTCTTCCGACAAGCCTACAACCTACAATAACCTTCAGACCAGTACACCACTGCGCAACCAGCTCTGTCCTCACCTACTGTATCCTCACCCATCCCCTGTAGACTGTGAGCCCTCGTGGGCAGGGTCCTCTCTCCTCCTGTAAAAGTCTGTTATTGTATTGTTCATGATTGTTGTACTTGTTCCTATGTATACCCCTTTTAACGTGTAAAACACCATGGAATAAATGGCGCTATAATTAAATAATAAGAACTATGGGGTACATTGCACACTACGACATCGCTAGCCGATACTTGCGATGCCGAGCGCGATAGTACCCGCCCCCGTCGCAGCAGCGATATCTTGTGATAGCTGCCGTAGCAAACATTATCGCTACGGCAGCTTCACATGCATTCACCTGCCCCGCGACGTCGCTCTAGCCGGCAAACCGCCTCCTTCCTAAGGGGGCGGGTCGTGCGGCGTCACAGCGACGTCACATGGCAGACGGCCAATAGAAGCGGAGGGGCGGAGATGAGCGGGATGTAAACATCCCGCCCACCTCCGTCCTTCCGCATAGCCGGCGTGAACCGCGGTGACGCAGGTAAGCTGATGTTTCTCGCTCCTGTGGCTTCTCACACAGCGACGTGTGCTGCCGCAGGAACGAGGAACAACATCGTACCGTCGCTGCCGCGCAATTATGAAAATGTCGGACACTACACCGATGATACGATTACGACGCTTTTGGGCTCGTTAATAGTATCAAAAACGCTTTACACACTACGATATTGACAGCGACGCCGGATGTGCGTCACTTTCGATTTGACCCCACCGACACCGCAGCTGCGATGTCGTAGTGTGCAAAGTTCCCCTAAGAGTTAGGAACCATGCTGTCATGCTTGGAGTAGGAGACGTTCGAATGCACTGTGTGACACCTGCAGTCAGACCTGTGGGCGTCTGACGTACAACAAAAAACACCATAAACAAAGGGGAACACTGGAGACACTATAAGAACGGTGGGCTCTAGCACTAGTGAGGGAGAAGATGGTACACCTTCTGCACTCACCTGCAGATGACCCTGCACTCCTTAGCCAGCCCTATATGGGTTCTTTCACCCTGTCCCTGAGCACAATACATAATGCCCTATCAAAGCAATGAGCTTACCCTCACTAGTGAGATGGCCGGCGAGGAACTCTAGTCCCATTGCTGCACTAAAACAACATGAAGTGAAGAAAGACAAACAGGGGGATAAGCAAATGATAAATTTCAACTTCTACGGCTGCAGAAAGACTCCAAAGCAGCAGATGCATGGGCACAATACAGTACCCCAGCAGCTCCTTCCACCAAGATGGCCAGAATAGAATGAGTTCTATTAACAGCAATGGTAGCTGGGTAAAGCCACTACTTAAAGGTGAGGGGCATGGTAACTAAGCAGCTGCACTTGACTTGGACTGCTGGAGAGCTGCTGGCAAAAATACTAACATTAACCTCTTCAGCACCAAAGGAAAAAACACATTTAATACTAAGAGTTTCGAAACAGAATGAGACTCAGGCCCTGAACCTGTCACAGGTTGCAAAGATATGCAAAGAGACTACCATGACACATGCCGTCTTAAATAAAAAAAAGATTGTACTTAAATTCAGGGGAAAAGGGGCCATATGTCAGCAATGTGGAATCACAGGAACAATAAATGAACAATTCCAGATTCAGGAGAACAGCAGCTTAGCTTTTCCAGACTCTCTTTGTTAAATATAGGGATATAGGATGAAATAGTTGGATTTGAAGCAATAGTTGCTAAAAGCTCTGTTTCCCGAGCCTCGTGCACTGAGTGTTTATATCGGAACACAAGTATCAGCTTCCAGGACTGTGAATTATACCATCATTGGACCCTGGAGCTGTAGAGTAGAATCATGGTGTTTGTCACTATTTGATGAACTGGTGCAGGAATCTAAGTTGGTATTAACACTCTTGGTAAATATTCCTGTGCCTAAAGATAAATCTGTAAAGTTGGATGAGTTTAGTGTAGAAAAACTTGTCTGCTCTATACCTACTTCCGATCTTCGTTCTTACTGAGCACTGAGTATTGAGATGACTTCGATAACCAACAATGAAAAAAAACAATACAAGACACATCAAAGGAAAAAAAATGAACCTGTGTTTCACCATTCCTGATTGCGGCTTCCTCTGGGGTGATTTGGAAAACGAGGACATCCTATCAATACCCAACCTTCTTCCCGATTAGACCAAAAAGTGACTCTTGACTGTCATAGTAGATAACTGGGAAGCCATCAATTTCACTTTGATGTCGATGGTTATTACAAAAAAAATTATTTTCAAGTATATACAGTTAGGTCCAGAAATATTTGGACAGTGACACAAGTTTTGTTATTTTAGCTGTTTACAAAAACATGTTCAGAAATACAATTATATATATAATATGGGCTGAAAGTGCACACTCCCAGCTGCAATATGAGAGTTTTCATATCCAAATCGGAGAAAGGGTTTAGGAATCATAGCTCTGTAATGCATAGCCTCCTCTTTTTAAAGGGACCAAAAGTAATTGGACAAGGGACTCTAAGGGCTGCAATTAACTCTGAAGGCGTCTCCCTCGTTAACCTGTAATCAATGAAGTAGTTAAAAGGTCTGGGGTTGATTACAGGTGTGTGGTTTTGCATTTGGAAGCTGTTGCTGTGACCAGACAACATGCGGTCTAAGGAACTCTCAATTGAGGTGAAGCAGAACATCCTGAGGCTGAAAAAAAGAAAAAATCCATCAGAGAGATAGCAGACATGCTTGGAGTAGCAAAATCAACAGTCGGGTACATTCTGAGAAAAAAGGAATTGACCGGTGAGCTTGGGAACTCAAAAAGGCCTGGGCGTCCACGGATGACAACAGTGGTGGATGATCGCCGCATACTTTCTTTGGTGAAGAAGAACCCGTTCACAACATCAACTGAAGTCCAGAACACTCTCAGTGAAGTAGGTGTACCTGTCTCTAAGTCAACAGTAAAGAGAAGACTCCATGAAAATAAATACAAAGGGTTCACATCTAGATGCAAACCATTCATCAATTCCAAAAATAGACAGGCCAGAGTTAAATTTGCTGAAAAACACCTCATGAAGCCAGCTCAGTTCTGGAAAAGTATTCTATGGACAGATGAGACAAAGATCAACCTGTACCAGAATGATGGGAAGAAAAAAGTTTGGAGAAGAAAGGGAACGGCACATGATCCAAGGCACACCACATCCTCTGTAAAACATGGTGGAGGCAACGTGATGGCATGGGCATGCATGGCTTTCAATGGCACTGGGTCACTTGTGTTTATTGATGACATAACAGCAGACAAGAGTAACCGGATGAATTCTGAAGTGTACCGGGATATACTTTCAGCCCAGATTCAGCCAAATGCCGCAAAGTTGATCGGACGGCGCTTCATAGTACAGATGGACAATGACCCCAAGCATACAGCCAAAGCTACCCAGGAGTTCATGAGTGCAAAAAAGTGGAACATTCTGCAATGGCCAAGTCAGTCACCAGATCTTAACCCAATTGAGCATGCATTTCACTTGCTCAAATCCAGACTTAAGACGGAAAGACCCACAAACAAGCAAGACCTGAAGGCTGCGGCTGTAAAGGCCTGGCAAAGCATTAAGAAGCAGGAAACCCAATGTTTGGTGATGTCCATGGGTTCCAGACTTAAGGCAGTGATTGCCTCCAAAGGATTCGCAACAAAATATTGAAAATAAAAATATTTTGTTTGGGTTTGGTTTATTTGTCCAATTACTTTTGACCTCCTAAAATGTGGAGTGTTTGTAAAGAAATGTGACAATTCCTACAATTTCTATCAGATATTTTTGTTCAAACCTTCAAATTAAACGTTACAATCTGCACTTGAATTCTGTTGTAGAGATTTCATTTCAAATCCAATGTGGTGGCATGCAGAGCCCAACTCGCGAAAATTGTGTCACTGTCCAAATATTTCTGGACCTAACTATGTTTTATCTAGGTATAATTTAAGGGTTAGATCCAGTGTTGGAGGCAGATGAGCATGTTGTGTCTCCAGTAGACAATGTTGCTCAGCAACATAATGTCCCCGGATTCTTTGTCATAGTAAACAGTTGACTTCAGTCCTTTGTTGTGCTGGCCTGAGGCCTTATACTGGTCTCTTTCTTTTTTGCTCTCACATCTTTGTTGCCAGAGGCAAACACCAATGTTTTATGACTTGTGAAGTATGTTCTCAAAAGAAGAACTTTGTATGTAGCGCATGATACAAGTGGAAAGTGTTTTATGATGGGAAGCCGAGAGAATACATACCTACTGTATACATAGGGATTTGGATAATATGTGTTGTGTTTTATATTTTTATTATTCTATTAGTCAGATAATTATATCAGGATGAAATAATAATCAGTAAATCAGTAGTGCACCAAGGGTAGGACAACACAGCTGCTTTGATTTCTCACCTTTAAAGGCCCCTTTACACACTTCAACATCGCTAGCGATATCATTGTATCGCCACCGGTTTTGTGACGTAATAGCAACCTCCCCAGCGACATTGCAGTGTGTGACACGCATCAGCGACCTGGCCCCCGCTGTGAGGTTGCTGATTGCTACAAGTCGTTCAGGACCATACTTTGGTCCTTTGTTTCCCGCTGTGCAGTATGTATCGGTGTGTTTGACACCGTAACAACGACATCGTTAGCGACCCAGTCCATAGGCGTGCTAGCGTTCCCTTTCCAGCGAGGTCGTTCTGCAGGTTCGTATCGCTGCTGCGTCGTTGGCCAGATCTGCCTGTTTGACAGCTCACCAGCGACTGTTAAGGGGGCTTTACACGCTACGATATCGTTAATGTTTTATCGTTGGGGTCACGTCGTTAGTGACGCACATCCGGCGTCATTAACGGTATCGCAGCGTGTAACACTTACCAGCGACCTTAAACATCCTCCAAAGTGGTGAAAATCGTTCACCATGGAGAGGTCGTCCTAAAACCAAAAATTGTTAATGGTTGTTTATAGATGTTGTTCCTCGTTCCTGCGGCAGCACCCATCGCTGTGTGTGACACCGCAAGAGCAAAGAACCTCACCTTACCTGCGTCCCGCCTGCAATGAGGAAGGAAGGAGGTGGGCGGGATGTTCGTCCCGATCATCTCCGCCCCTCCGCTTTGATTGGACGGCCGCTTAGTGACGTCGCGGTGACGTCGCCGCGACGCCGAACGCACCTCCCCCTTGAGGGAGGGATTTTTCCGCAGTCACAGCGACGTCGCCGACCAGGTATGTGCGTGTGACGCTGCCGTAGCGATAATGTTCGCTACGGCAGCGATCACACGATATCGCATGCACGACGGGGGTGGGTGCTTTTGCGTACGATATCGCTAGCAATTACTAGAAATATCGTAGCGTGTAAAGCCTGCTTTAGAGACTTTCCAGCGATCCCGGCCAGGTCGAGATCGCTGGTCGGATCGCTAGAAAGTCTCAGTGTGTAAAGGGGCCTTTAGTGTTGGAGAAGTTGCCCAACCTCAAATATTTGTGCATCCTATCTGCAAATGGCTGTCACGCGACTATTGTATTTCGGATCTGTGATTTGGCTGTAAACAAAAACTGTGGCATTAGGTGGCGGTGGGTGGCAAAGAGATCATTACTTGTGTTGTCAGCTTGTGACATTGCAATTTGCATTTTTCGCGGCACATGTTTTACCACATTGCCCTTTACAAGGGGGGAAAAAGTTGGATATGATTCAAGTGTACTACTGAAAAATTAAATTTGAGATTTTAAAACTACAAGTCCTGCACCTAAAGCCAGCTTTACACCTTACAATTAGGTGTGCGATCTCGTATGCGATGTGACACGCCCAGGTCGCATATGCGATTGAATGAGATTGAACGTAGGTCGTTCATTTACTGTCACACGTGCGTTAGTAGTCTATGTTAAATTGATCAATTTTGTGTGCGATCCTTTAGATCATGTGTTCTGTGATGTATGCATTGGGCACCTTTTTTTTTTTTTTATTTATTGACTTGCCAAGCGTGTGTAATGTGTAGGGATGCGTTGTTACTATGTCATCTGACATTCAGCTCTGCTACATGGCCGCTGACAGCAGACACAGACAGCCATGTAGCAGAGCTGAATGGCAGATGACAGCAGACACAGACAGCCATGTAGCAGCGGTGAATGGCAGATGACAGCAGACACAGACAGAGCCGCACTGTCAGAATGAACTCGGGTGAACCTCACCCGACTTCATGGTCATGCTGCGGCTCTGTCTGTGTCGCGCCCTGATTAGCGGTCACCTGTGAAGGATTCACCGGTGACCGCTAATCTCCTGAGTAAGTGAATTGAGCAGCCCTCTCTCATATACTCACCAATCCCCGATCACCGGCGCTGCACGGCGTTCACACTGCTCCGGCGGCTTTTACTGTTTTGAAAAAGCCGGCCGCCCATTAAACAATCTCGTATTCCCTGCTTTCCCCGCCCACCGGCGCCTATGATTGGTTACAGTGAGACATGCCCCCACGCTGAGTGACAGGTGTCACACTGCACCCAATCACAGCAGCCGGTGGGCGTGTCTATACTGTGCAGTGAAATAAATAATTAAATAATTAAAAAAAACGGTGTGCGGTCCCCCCCAATTTTAAAACCAGCCAGATAAAGCCATACGGCTGAAGGCTGGTATTCTCAGGATGGGGAGCTCCACGTTATGGGGAGCCCCCCAACCTAAAAATATCAGCCAACAGCCGCCCAGAATTGCCGCATACATTAGATGCGACAGTTCTGGGACTGTACCCGGCTCTTCCCGATTTGCCCTGGTGCGTTGGCAAATCGGGGTAATAAGGAGTTATTGGTAGCCCATAGCTGCCAATAAGTCCTAGATTAATCATGTCAGGCGTCTATGAGACACTCTCCATGATTAATCTGTAAATTACAGTAAATAAACACACACACACCTGAAAAAATCCTTTATTAGAAATAAAAAACACAAACACATTCCCTGGTTAACCACTTTAATCAGCCCCAAAAAAGCCCTCCTTGTCCGGCGTACTCCAGGATGTTCCAGTTTCGCTTCCAGCGCTGCTGCATGGAGGTGACCGGAGCTGCAGCAGACACAGCCGCTCCGGTCACCTCCACACAGCTAATGAAGACAGCCGCGCGATCAGCTGAGCTGTCACTGAGGTTACCCGCTGTCACTGGATCCAGCGGTGGATGCAGCGGTGGCCGCGGGTAACCTCAGTGACAGCTCAGCTGATCGCGCTACTCACCGCTGCTCCTCTCACCTCCACGCAGCAACTGAGGTGAGTAGCGCGATCAGCTGAGCTGTCACTGAGGTTACCCGCGGCCACCGCTGCATCCAGTGACAGCGGGTAACCTCACTGACAGCTCAGCTGATCGCACGGCTGTCTTCATTAGCTGCGTGGAGGTGACCGGAGCGGCTGTGTCTGCTGCAGCTCCGGACACCTCCATGCAGCAGCGCTGGAAGCGACGCTGGAGCATCCTGGATTACGCCGGACATGGAGGGCTTTTTGGGGCTGATTAAAGTGGTTAACCAGGGTATATGTGTGTGTTTTTTATTTCTAATAAAGGTTTTTTTCGGGCGTGTGTGTGTTTATTTACTGTAATTTACAGATTAATCATGGAAGGTGTCTCATAGACGCCTGACATGATTAATCTAGGATTTAGTGGCAGCTATGGGCTGCCAATAACTCCTTATTACCCCGATTTGCCAACGCACCAGGGCAAATCGGGAAGAGCCGGGTACAGTCCCATAACTGTCGCATATAATGTATGCGGCAATTCTGGGCGGCTGTTGGCTGATATTGTTAGGCTGGGGGGCTCCCCATAACGTGGAGCTCCCCATCCTGAGAATACCAGCCTTCAGCCGTATGGCTTTATCTGGCTGGTTTTAAAATTAGGGGGGAACCGCACGCCGTTTTTTTTTAATTATTTAATTATTTATTTCACTGCACAGTATAGACACGCCCACCGGCTGCTGTGATTGGGTGCAGTGTGACACCTGTCACTCAGCGTGGGGGCGTGTCTCACTGTAACCAATCATAGGCGCCGGTGGGCGGGGAAAGCAGGGAATACGAGATTGTTTAATGGGCGGCCGGCTTTTTCAAAACAGTAAAAGCCGCCGGAGCAGTGTGAATGCCGTGCAGCGCCGCGCCGGGGATCGGGGATCGGTGAGTATGAGAGAGGGAGTAAGAGGGATAGACTGATATGGACAGAGAGAGAGGGACAGAGATAGTGACTGACTGACAGAGATTAGTGAATGACAGACATTGTGAGGCGCTTCAGAACGCAGCTTATCAGCTGCGCCCTGAAGCGGACCTTTTTTAAGCTGCGGTGCAGAGCGCACACCTGCGCACATAGCCTCAGACATCAAAATCGTATGAGGGATGTCACACGTTACAATTGACTAGGTTCATACAACAAAACGTCCAATGTATGAGGAATAAACGACGTGTATGCGATCACCGTATTTTCGTTCAATCTTGATCGCACGTAGCTGTCACACGCAAATACGTCACAAACGATGCAGGATGTGCGTCACTTACAACTTGACCCCGACGACGGATTGAAAGATTTATTGAAGCGTGTAAAGCAGGCATAAGACAGCGTAATCCTATAGCTGAGTATACATTAAATTGAAGTAAACTCGGGACTACAGAACAGGAGAAGGACTTGGGTATTCTGGTTACAAATAAGCTGAGCAGCAGCACTCAATGTCAGGCAGCAGCTGCAAAAGCAAACAAGATTTTAGGGTGTATAAAAAGAGAGATTAGATCTCGTGATCCCAGCGTATTGTTACCCCTCTATAAATCACATGTAAGGCCACATCTAGAATATGGGATTCAATTTTGGTCTCCACATTTTAAAAAGGACATTCAGAAGTTAGAGTCAGTTCAAAGGTGGCTAACTAGACCACTACAAGGAATGGAGGCCTCCCATATGATGAGAGGTGGAAAAAGTTAGATATGTTTAGCTTAGAATAAAGACGTCTCAGAGGAGATCTCATTTATATGTACAAATACATGTGTGGTCAATATAAAGGACTGGCACATGACTTATTCCTTCTAAATAATTCTGATCACCGCACACTCAGAAGTAGTTTGCAAAAAGTGTTCAAAGTTTATTCAGAAATGTTGTACAGGGCAGTAACTACTGCTGGGAAATGACCGACTAAAAAAGTTTTAGTCGGTCATTTCCCGACACCACCTACTGCCCTGTACAACATTTGTCAATAACCTTTGAACACTTTTTGCAAACTACTTCTGAGTGTGCGGTGATCAGAATTATTGACTACGTGGGATTCTCAACCCCCCAGCACCTCCATCCTGACTGAGTACATGCCATACAGAATCTATAGCTGTATTATTCCTTCCAAAGACAGGCATGCAGAGGGGGGCGGGAATAACTAGCAAAACCCGACATTCTGTTGTACCTCTCATCACATAACAGTGCATTTCTCAAATATTACTTGCCTATATTTCAGAAAGTATACATCCGATCTCACAACTAAAGGTATGTATATGTAGCACCCATGGGGCAGGGGTTATATTACTCATCGCCGGGCCGGTGTTGTCGGGTCTGGGATGTCACGGTTGGCCCTGCCTGGCTTCATGGCCTCGAGGTGTACACCAAAAGGGGGATGAAGGGATGGAAGATGGGATGATGGTGGGGAGATGATGAGGATGTTCACAGTTGTCTCGTGACGCCACCTGTGGTATGCGGCCAGGGTTTAGCTGTCGCTGCAGTCGCTGTAATCTGGGGCGGATGGTGTCCTAGCTAGGATATTTCAGCTTCCCGCAGGTGAAGCTAGGCCCCAGGGAGGATGATGGAGTCGGTAGTGGCCGTTGGCACCGAAGCGCGGGGCGACAGCGCTGACAATGGAGTGACACAGAAGTTGCAGTTCCAGGTCTTTTACTCACAGTTCAGTTGTCACCCTTGGAGTGCCTATTTCCGCTGTGATGGGCCCCAGCCGATCCTGGGTACCTCAGAAGCCACCACCGGTGTTGTGAAGTGTGAGACCTTCATTCCTTGCCCTTGATTGGTGTTAAAGTTCCTGTCCCCTGTGCAGGTGGCGTGATCAATCGTGGGCTCGACTGTGGTCCTGACTCCTGATTCTTTGTGCTGCAGCACCCCAGTATCTTTGGTGGCCAGAGAGACATGAAATCCCCCTGTCCTGCAGAATCTGGTGGCGCAACGTGGAGTGTACACCACCCTAGGGCTCTGCACCCGGAACTGCGCTGGTGCTGAGGGAACTATTGAGCACTAACTCCCACATCTTCACTGGTCATCTCCTGCTCCTTCCAGTCTGCCCGGTCCTAACTATGAAAGCTCTAAAGCACTCTCCACAGCGACCATGTTGTTCTGAGTCTCAGACTATTCTGAGGTAAAAACGTTCTTTGCTCTCACTTCCCCTGTGCTGCCCCCACCTTCCTGATGACTCACTTGTGGCTGGGAAAAACCCGTTGTTATGGTGACTATCTTTAGCCCAGTTCCAGCAGGAAATCACCTGAGCTGTGTGTGGTGTGTAAGTGAAAACCAGCGGATAACCTCTTCCTTACCCGGAATGAGAGTTGCTCCTTAAGCCAGGTGCAATTCCCTGTGGCGACTGAGCCTCAGGGGTGCCACATACAGAATCAGTATGATAGCGTCAGTATAGCACTAGCTTTATTTTATATAGGAAAATCCTGGTAGTTGGTCCTCTATAAGGCATAGCCACAGAATATGTCATTATTGTTTGATATATGCTGGTCTCAACTTTAGAACCATCGCTTATCTCAAGAATCAGCATCTTTATTTTGCACCAAGTGAAATAGAGAGGTCACCGGGGATGCATGACTTTGTCAGGACTTAAATCCGGGGAGTCCTGTCCCCAGGTGGCAGCTCTTCTTGAACTATTTAGCTCTCTGGATGACTGATTACTCTTTCAGTTCTAGTACCTTTTATTTTCCTGATTGCAGGATTATTGTTTTCCCCACCTTTAGTCTAATGATCTCATCTGCTCCTCCCCTATACACTTTTGTTGTTCCTGTATAGCATATACTGTATATACTGTATACTGACCTGCGGTTTCCACCTGACCATCCGAGCATACGTCCTCAGAAATTTTCACAACACTTATAGAAATCGATGGAGATGGCTGGCTCGTAAGTGGCCACCTGTCCATGATTGGTGGTGCATGACAGGGCTATAGGTGCAGGTCTATAATACATAAATTACCAAGATGGGAATACCCATTTAACGTTTTCTAATATGGTTTTGATTCTAGTACCAATTTTTATCAATAGTATTTAGGATTCTACCTGGAAAAATAAAACAAGAAATTACAAGAGCCAATTGGCTCTACAGCAGGAACTTAAGTGCAGTGTCTCAATTGTCTTTCTGCATATTGAGACCATTGGACTGGAGCCTCTCATCTGGCTCTCTTCAGTTAAATGGTTTTCATTGAAGTGGTTAAGATTCAGTTTTTCTATTGCAATGTTTCCAAAGCAGTTCCTTGCTGAGGGATCAGCTGCACTTACTAAGTAGTCACATCCTTCAGCCTTTATAATAGTGGTGTATCCCAGCATTCCCTGCTGAAGATACAAAGTCATTTGGTCTCTGGCCGCCTTTGAGAAAGGTTCTGGAAGTCAAGTTTCTGTGCTCAGGCTATATCCTTTCGTTTGTTAATTTTCCTCCTGTTTAGCTTCACTTCCCTGGTGTGCTGTTACTGCAGTGGTGAAGTCCAGTGAACCTCACCTGCCCTTCACTAGTCAGGGTTACTATAGGGTCTTCCGAGGGTTCCAGGTTCCTGCTTGGTGACAGTTGCGGAGACTGTATAGGGACTGATGAGGAGAGAAGGGACAGTTGCAGGTGAGGTTAGGAGGAGCCCACCTACCCCTCTCACTAGTTCCAGGGCCCCCTGTTGTTTTTGTGTCCCCTATGCCCCCTTTTCGTGTGTTTTTTGTTGTGCATCAGACACACGGAAGTCTAAACGCACCTCGCCATGCTTGCTACACCCAGCGAGATTTGTAGAGACGACGGAGACCAGTAGTATGTACCAAGGAGGTCCTTGTTACAGATTTTTCAGTGGGACCCAGGATTTTCAAGTCATGCCTTTGTCCCCCAAGCCAGTGATTTGGGACTGTAGGAATCACGCTTATCTTTGCTTTCCACTCCAGCTGATGGAGGAATAGAGAACATTTTCCACCGGTCCCTCAAGGAACTTCCATGAAACATTTTATAGATGGGATTGACTATGATTAACTTGTGTTCTGAAATATCCAATTCATAGCTGCTATTGTCATAGAACAAAGCCGTTCCGCGGCCCCTTTTTAACATATATTCAGAGAACTAGTTCATTGTATGGAAGAGAGAGCCCTTGAACATGTTCTTTAGCGGAGTTATTTAAGCACAAGAGCGGAGTAAAGAGTCCTCTACTGTATTTAACGGGGTACAGTGAAATCCACTTAGTTGAAAGGAACGTATTGCCGTCTCGGTGCGGCGTTATTGCTGTGTAATGCTTTTCTGTGCATCCACTGTGCAGTTTTACAGCTCGGGTTCTCGAGGGGATAGCTGCTTCACGGAGCAGCACATAAGTGATGTTGATGAGGAGACTCCATTTCACTACATCTGGGAACTAGGTTCCTTGTACATCGTCTAAACAAATATCCTTATCTTATTTTTTTTTCTCAACCACCGGTTAAGTTGGCGTTTCGCCGTGTGAGTTCTCTTTAGTCGTCTAATTGTTATAGGCATTGGCATTACGGTGACAAGGAACAGTTTGGGAATGGCTGTGTCCTAGAATACGATACCTGAAAGAGCATTTACCCTAACGTTGCCGCAAAATATATATATTCAACTTTTGTGGAAATTATCTACCGGCTGCGGCTGACGGATACACTCTACACCTGCTGTGAGTAGGTTTGACCCATTGACCCATTTAGTACCTTCAACAGCCTCGGTCATTAACACATAATGAGCCAATTAGATTAATGAGATTGTATTTTCTTATGATAATAATTAGTTTGACCTCATTATTCATTGAAATCCTAATAAACTGCTTCTGGCCTCATGGTTGGGGGCAGATTTGTAAAATTTGTAAAAAAAAATGTATTGAATAAAAAAATGACTGGATTTTGGATGTCAGTTTTCATTTAGATTTGCAGCTGAATGGGAAAATAGGGATGAGCGAACTGCTCGGTGTTCGGATGCTCGGTAAGACTAACGAGCATTGTGATGATTGGGTGCTCGGTACTCGTTTACAGAGTATAGTGGAAGTCAATGGGGAACCTGAGGATTTTTTTGGAAGATTTTCCAGAAAAATGCCCGAATTCCCCATTGACTTCTGTTATTCTCTGTAAATGAGTACCGAGCACCTGAGCATCAAAATGCTTGTTAGGCTGACCGAGCATCCGAACATCGAGCAGTCCCTATAGGGGAATATTAGGAAGATAACTGTCAACAAAAATCTTGGTCAATCTCAATTTTTATTAATATTGTTTTTATAGTGCTTAACCCTAGAACGCATACCTGGGGCCTCGCAGACCTGCTAGGTTACTTGTTTTCTATGGTAGATTTCTATGGTTGTGCATTCTATGGTTAAGTATTACTGGTCGGTCTTTATGGCTAGAGTAGAGAAACCTCACAGCTTTTACAGTAAAGAATCCCTTCCTGAGCCTACTACTATTGAAGGGATTCTTTAGTGTCAGAGCTGTTTTTTTTTGTTTTATGTTATTTTCATGATGATGAAGGCGTGAGAAGCCAAGTCTAGCCATGCGACTGCACAGTAGGCACCGCCAGGATTGATATTACAGTACTTTACTGGATGTTTTATACTTGTGGAATAAAAGTTTTGTTTTTAATATTCCTGTATTTGTGTACTTTTATTGGACATCCTCTTCTCTTACTTGTAATTGAAAAGTGGTGAGCTCCTGCCCAGTCCGTGCGTGCACCTCCAAGTTAACAGGTGAACAATCCAGGACTCTACCTTCCAGTGAGCTGGCCTTGCTCCTACCCAGTCCGGGCGTGCACCTCCAGGTTAACAGGTGAACAATCGAGGACTCTACCTTCCAGTGATCTGGCCTTGCTCCTGCCCATCTGTGCGTGCACCTCCAGGTTAACAGGCAAACAATCCAGGACTCTACCTTCCAGTGAGCTGGCCTTGCTCCTACCTATCTGTGCGTGCACCTCCAGGTTAACAGGCAAACAATCCAGGACTTTACCTTCTAGTGAGCTGGTCTTGCTCCTGCCCAGTCCGTGCGTGCACCTCCAGGTTAACAGGTGAACAATCCAGGACTCTACCTTCCAGTGAGCAGGTCTTGCTCCTGCCCAGTCCGTGCGTGCACCTCCAGGTTAACAGGCAAACAATTCAGGACTCTACCTTCCAGTGAGCTGGCCTTGCTCCTACCCATCTGTGCGTGCACCTCCAGGTTAACAGGCAAACAATCCAGGACTCTACCTTCCAGTGAGCTGGCCTTGCTCCTACCCAGTCCGTGCGTGCACCTCCAGGTTAACAGGTGAACAATCCAGGACTCTACCTTCCAGTGATCTGGCCTTGCTCCTACCCATCTGTGCGTGCACCTCCAGGTTAACAGGTGAACAATCCAGGACTCTACCTTCCAGTGAGCTGGCCTTGCTCCTGCCCAGTCCGTGCATGCACCTCCAGGTTAACAGGTGAACAATCCAGGACTCTACCTTCCAGTGATCTGGTCTTGCTCCTACCCAGTCCGTGCGTGCACCTCCAGGTTAACAGGTGAACAATCCAGGACTCTACCTTCCAGTGATCTGGCCTTGCTCCTACCCATCTGTGCGTGCACCTCCAGGTTAACAGGTGAACAATCCAGGACTCTACCTTCCAGTGAGCTGGCCTTGCTCCTGGCCAGTCCGTGCATGCACCTCCAGGTTAACAAGCAAGCAATCCAGGACTCTACCTTCCAGTGAGCTGGCCTTGCTCCTGCCCAGTCCGTGCGTGCACCTCCAGGTTAACAGGTGAACAATCCAGGACTCTACCTTCCAGTGAGCTGGCCTTGCTCCTGCCCAGTCCGTGCGTGCACCTCCAGGTTAACAGGTGAACAATCCAGGACTCTACCTTCCAGTGAGCTGGTCTTGCTCCTGCCCAGTCCATGCATGCACCTCCAGGTTAACAGGTGTACAATCCAGGACTCTACCTTCCAGTGATCTGGCCTTGCTCCTGCCCAGTCCGTGCATGCACCTCCAGGTTAACAGGCAAACAATCCAGGACTCTACTTTCCAGTGAGCTGGCCTTGCTCCTGCCCAGTCCGTGCGTGCACCTCCAGGTTAACAGGTGAACAATCCAGGACTCTACCTTCCAGTGAGCTGGCCTTGCTCCTGCCCAGTCCGTGCGTGCACCTCCAGGTTAACAGGTGAACAATCCAGGACTCTACCTTCCAGTGATCTGGCCTTGCTCCTACCCATCTGTGCGTGCACCTCCAGGTTAACAGGCAAACAATCCAGGACTCTACCTTCCAGTGAGCTGGCCTTGCTTCTGCCCAGTCCGTGCATGCACCTCCAGGTTAACAGGTGAACAATCCAGGACTCTACCTTCCAGTGAGCTGGCCTTGCTCCTGCCCAGTCCGTGCGTGCACCTCCAGGTTAACAGGTGAACAATCCAGGACTCTACCTTCCAGTGATCTGGCCTTGCTCCTACCCATCTGTGCGTGCACCTCCAGGTTAACAGGCAAACAATCCAGGACTCTACCTTCCAGTGAGCTGGCCTTGCTCCTGCCCAGTCCGTGCATGCACCTCCAGGTTAACAGGTGAACAATCCAGGACTCTACCTTCCAGTGATCTGGCCTTGCTCCTACCCAGTCCGTGCGTGCACCTCCAGGTTAACAGGCAAACAATCCAGGACTCTCCCTTCCAGTGAGCTGGCCTTGATCTTACCCAGTCCGTGCGTGCACCTCCAGGTTAACAGGTGAACAATCCAGGACTATACCTTCCAGTGAGCTGGCCTTGATCTTACCCAGTCCGTGCATGCACCTCCAGGTTAACAGGTGAACAATCCAGGACTCTACCTTCCAGTGATCTGGCCTTGCTCCTACCCAGTCCGTGCGTGCACCTCCAGGTTAACAGGCAAACAATCCAGGACTCTACCTTCCAGTGATCTGGCCTTGCTCCTGCCCAGTCCGTGCGTGCACCTCCAGGTTAACAGGTGAACAATCCAGGACTCTACCTTCCAGTGAGCTGGCCTTGCTCCTGCCCAGTCCGTGCGTGCACCTCCAGGTTAACAGGTGAACAATCCAGGACTCTACCTTCCATTGAGCTGGCCTTGATCCTATTTTTGTTATCTTATTTTGAAGGAACGTTTGTATGTTTTCCCCAATCAATATATAAATTTAGCTGTATGTTTTTCAAGTCACCATGAACATTGAGCTAGGATATGTTTTCCCTTGTTAACACAATTTTGTCAAGTTTTTACAAGCAATCTTTGATTCGAGGAGTTCGAACTATGGTAGCATGGCTAATCATGAGAACAAAGTAAACATTGTGTCAGATCCACCCCTTTGCCAAATTCAGGTTCACCTGTAACCTTACGTTGTACCAGCTGTAGTGTAACTAGATTACTATGGGCCTCAGAGCAGGTGTTGCATTCCCTACTGCATGGTACACTCAGACAACACACCAGCATCCTAACTCAAGCATACCATACTATTGGGGAACATGCATCCATTGGTATCCACAGTTAACACCGAAATGTCACGGGCCCAGGCAGCTAGCCTACATTAAACTAAATCACACTAAAATCAAAAACCTTAAATCACACTAATCACTAGGATTTTCCTATATAACCTAACGCCAGTGCTATACTGGCACTATCAGGCTGATTCTATACATACCTGTAGTGGTCAGCTCAGATGTATAGGTTTTGAAATTCAAGAAAGTAAAGTTTATAAAATCGGCAGCTTCTTGAGTGACAGCAGCTGAGGAGCAGATAATAGCTGCGAGGTATTCAAAGTTATTACCTCACCCTTTGAGAATTAGCATAAGTATTATACAAACTATTCACTTTTTCTCTTGCAGGACCTGTGTGAGGTCATACCCATATGACCACAAGGGGTGGGGCCTCAGATAACAGAAAAATGTTGCTTCATGGTATCAGCTTTGTTGGCTGAGGCCCCGCCCCTTCTGGTCACATGGGTATTATATATATAATACCAAACTTTTGAACTGTACTGTAATTGATCGCAGATTGTCTTTAGTGCCTGCTAGTCGTTTATCCTGAGTTGGAGTTTATTTAATTCCATCTGGTGCTGAAGGGGTTAAGGTTCCTTTCCATCCTGCCGTGATCTAACAGGTAGCTGTAATCTCAGCTGCAGCAACTCCCTTCTGCTATAAGTATCCTACACTTGGCAATTGGAGACATAGGTCCATACAGAGTAACTTTTATTAAATAATTATAATATCATAAAATATAGCTAGTTACACAAATAGGCGAACTCAGGTAGGTATACATAACATACATATATATATATTCTGGAGTGGTCTACTCCTTTTCTCCTTTTTGGAAGTGATCATGGTCTGACACATGATCAATAAATCCCTTATGAGTATGTATGGTCAGTGTATCTTGAATCCCTTCTGCTATAAGTTTCCACTGCTCACTCTTCCCTATGCTGGCTATAGCTCATACCTATGCTGTTTACTTTGAAGGAGCCTGTCTTTGTAGAAGCTAAGGTGTCACTTCTGTTGCAGCTGAGAAGTTCCTGCTGGAGAGACTTTGGAGTGTTATTTGTTGTGTCTTTTCCCATCCGTTTGTCTTACCTTCCTTGTGTTGTCTCATTGCAGCGTTGAGACTAGCGTCTCACTGGCCTTCACTAGTCAGAGTGAGGTCAAGGACAGCGAGGACCTAGGCACGTGATGGCGCACGATGGGAAGAACCCGTCTAGGGATGTTAGGGAGTGCAGGGATCAGTTTCAGGTGAGTGTTAGGAGGTGACCATTCTCCCTAGTGCCGGGGCCTTGCATTCTATTGCTTCCCTGGTTTTTCCATTGTGTTCCGTTGCTCATTGGAAGTCCTTTCTCTCCCGGTGTGACATGGGATGACAACATTTGTTAGAATTAAATCTTTGGCTTTATGGGATAGGTATACACCTTGTGCAGAATTATTAGGCAAGTTGTATTTTAGATGATTTTTTTTTTTATTGATCAACAACTATGTTCTCAATCAACCCAAAAGTCTCATAAATATCAAAGCTCAATATTTTTGGAAGTTGGAGTGGGGTTTCTTTAGATTTGGCTATTTTAGGAGGATATCTGTTTGTGCAGGTAACTATTACTGTGCAGAATTATTAGGCAACTTAATAAAAACCAAATCTATTCCCATCTCACTTGTTTATTTTCACCAGGTAAACCAATATAACTGCACAAAATTTAGAAATAAACATTCTGACATGCAAAAACAAAATCCAAAAAAATTAGTGAGCAATATAGCCCCCTTTCTTTATGATGACACTCAACAGCCGACCATCCATAGATTCTGTCAGTTGCTTGATCTGTTTACGATCAACATTGCGTGCAGCAGCCACCACAGCCTCCAGACACTGCTCCGAGAGGTGTACTGTTTTCCCTCCCTGTAGATCTGTCAGGGCAGGGAGGACTGGTAGACCCAGGAGGTGGATCCGCTGGACCGAGCACCCCACCAGGGGGCAGGGTACACGGCAGCCGGAGCACTGGCGTAGCCGGGACGGGAGCCGCGTCCCACAGGGGACGGGAAGACCAAAGTCACTGGGGTCATGGAGTTCCTAAGAGACAGTGCAGGACACTGGTACAGGTGGCGGGTGGTAAAGACAGGCAGTAGTACAGGACACGGCACAAGGGGACCTGAGCACCTAGCTCAAAAGACAAGCTTCAGGACACATTGATCAGGCCCCGCCCACATGGAGAGGCCAGTCTTATATACCCAGCACAGCCTCATGTCATTTCCTGCTGCAGGTGTGCTGGGCCTATAAGACCAGGAGAGTGGGCGCGGCCTGGTCCTATACAGAACCATGTGGCTAAGACTCAGAGTCAGACTCATAAGACCAGGAGCAGGACACAGGAGAGCACGAGCGGGAGCGGCAGCCATGACCGGTGGACACGTGGACTGGATCAGTGGTTAAGGAGCAGTGCAATGGCGGTGAGGCCGGATCAGTGGGTACGGAGCGGTGCCGGGATGGTGCGACCGGATCAGCGGGTAAGGAGCGGTGCTGAGGCATCGGGAGCGTGACAGTACCCCCCCCTCTATGCCCCCCCTCCGTGCACAGTACCCCAGGGGCACCCCGGATCGAGTCACCGGACCAGGAACCAAGGCAAAGGCGGGGAAGGACCGCTGACCCCGTGCCGCCTTCTTGGCCGCACGACGCTTAGCCGACGATCTACCAGTAGTGGCAACGGGGGCAACGGGAAGGGGAGGACAGTCAGAAGTAGGACTGGAGTCTTGGACGACCGGATTGGGCGTCTCGGACCGGGTACAGGACAGTGTCTCATCCTCAGTAGCCGGTGGCATCAAAGTCACAATAGCCAGGGACGGTGGAACGATGCTAGACTGCGTCGTCTCTTCAGGACCCGGTGGTACCAAAGGCTCAAGTACCAGGAGCTGTGGTACAACACTGGACTGCGTCGTTTCGTCTTCGTCTTGCGACATAACAGGGTCAGGTGCCAGGGGCTGAGGAATGAGCTGTAGACAGTTATCATGGCACAAGGGACTCCAGCGAGTGATTGCGCCAGAGCGCCAACTGAAGTCAGGGTCATGGAGTTGTAGCCAGGGCAGACCCAGCAGGAGCTCAGGAGCCATTCTTGGGATGACATAGAAGGCAATGGTCTCAGTATGCAAAGTGCCAACCTGGAGTCTCACGGGTTCAGTGGTATACCGGACAGGTTCGTATAGTGGTTTACCATCCACGGAGGCGAACCAGAGGGGCTTGGCAAGCGGGATCACCGGTACCTGGTATCTGTTCACTGCAGACTGGTGTATGAAATTACCCGCTGCCCCAGAATCAATGTGGGCCTCTGCTGTGAACCTGATCTTCTCCGTCGTCACCTGGACAGTCTGCGTAACTGGAACGTAGGGGATTCCGGTGCCAAGGGTGGCGGTTCCCACCATCCCTTGGACTCGGGGTCTTCCTGGTCTCTCAGGGCATGAGCGGAGCAGATGTGAACCGCTTCCACAATAGAAACACAGGCCTTGGGCGAGTCGCTCTGCACGGCGTTGCTCAGCTTGGCTCAGTCAGTCAATTTGCATGGGTTCTGGAAACACATCACAGGAAGGCAAGGGCGAGGGAGCGGTAGGCCTCTGCGGGGACAAGGTGTGACGGGGTGGTCGCTTCTCCCGGAATACCTCTTTGGTTCGCTCCTGGAAACGGAGGTCAATCCGGGTGGCTAAGGATATCAAAGCGTCCAAAGTTCGTGGAACGTCACGGCCGGCTAGTTCGTCCTTAATGCGGCCCGACAGGCCCTCCCAAAAGGCTACTGTCAATGCCTCGTTGTTCCAGCCTAGCTCGGAGGCAAGCGTGCGGAACTGGATGGCGTACTGGCCCACCGTCAGGGTTCCTTGGCGTAGCCGGAGGAGCGAGGAGGTAACCACGGTGGTGCGTCCCGGTTCATCAAAGGTATCACGGAAGGCCTGCAGGAATTCCAGGAGGTCGGTGGTCACTGGGTCCTCATTCTCCCACAAAGGATTCATCCAAGCCAATGCTTCGCCTTCCAGATGGGACATTAGAAAGGCCACCTTAGCTTGGTCTGAAACAAACAAATGGGGAAGCAACTTGAAATGCAGGGAGCATTGGTTCAAGAAGCCTCTGCAGGTCTTGGGATCCCCCGCATAGCGAGGCGGAGCAGCGAGGCGGAGTTGCGAAGCCGAGGGAACAACAGGTTCGGACTTAGACGCTGTCTGCTGCGTCGACGGAGACGAGGCGGCGGTCTGTAACGTGTACAACCGGTGGTCCACAGACGTCAGGAACTTCAGTATGCGGTGTAAGGTGTCACGCTGTTGCACCAGTTCCTGGCGTAGTTCAGCCAGCTCAGACGTTTGTGCTCCAGCGGGATCCATGGCCTGATCAATCTGTCAGGGCAGGGAGGACTGGTAGACCCAGGAGGTGGATCCGCTGGACCGAGCACCCCACCAGGGGGCAGGGTACACGGCAGCCGGAGCACTGGCGTAGCCGGGACGGGAGCCGCGTCCCACAGGGGACGGGAAGACCAAAGTCACTGGGGTCACGGAGTTCCTAAGAGACAGTGCAGGACACTGGTACAGGTGCCGGGTGGTAAAGACAGGCAGTAGTACAGGACACGGCACAAGGGGACCTGAGCACCTAGCTCAAAAGACAAGCTTCAGGACACGTTGATCAGGCCCCGCCCACATGGAGAGGCCAGTCTTATATACCCAGCACAGCCTCATGTCATTTCCTGCTGCAGGTGTGCTGGGCCTATAAGACCAGGAGAGTGGGCGCGGCCTGGTCCTATACAGAACCATGTGGCTAAGACTCAGAGTCAGACTCATAAGACCAGGAGCAGGACACAGGAGAGCACGAGCGGGAGCGGCAGCCATGACCGGTGGACACGTGGACTGGATCAGTGGTTAAGGAGCAGTGCAATGACGGTGAGGCCGGATCAGTGGGTACGGAGCGGTGCCGGGATGGTGCGACCGGATCAGCGGGTAAGGAGCGGTGCTGAGGCATCGGGAGCGTGACAAGATCTCACATTTTATGAGGGACCACAGGTTCTCTATGGGGTTCAGATCAGTTGAACAAGGAGGCCATGTCATTATTTTTTCATCTTTTAGACCTTTACTGGCCAGCCACGCTGTGAAGTAGTTGGATGCATGTGATGGAGCATTGTCCTGCATGGAAATCATGTTTTTCTTGAACGATACCGACTTCTTCCTGTACCACTGCCTGCCAGTCTGAGTAGAACTCTCTGCCCTTTACTGATCCAGCCTCTGGCTCATCCATCTGGCCCATCAAGAGTCACTCTCATTTCATCAGTCCATAAAACCTTTGAAAAATCAGTCTTAAGATATTTCTTGGCCCAGTCTTGATGTTTTATCTTATGTTTCTTGGTCAAAGGTGGTGGTTTTTCAGCCTTCCTTACCTTGGCCATGTCCCTGAGTATGGCACACCTTGTGCTTTTTGATACTCCATTAACGCTGCAGCTCTGAAATATGGCCAAACTGGTGGCAAATGGCATCTTGGCAGCTTCACGCTTAATTTTCCTCAATTCATGGGCAGTTATTTTGCGCCTTTTTTGCCCAACGCGCTTCTTGCGACCCTGTTGGCTATTTGCTATGAAACGCTTGATTGTTCAGTGATCAGGCTTCAAAGGTTTGGCAATTTCAAGACTGCTGTATCCCTCTGCAAGACATCTCACAATTTTGGACTTTTCAGAGCCCATCAAATCTCTCTTCTGACCCATTTTGCCAAAGGAAAGGAAGTTGCCTAATAATTAAGCACCCCTTATATAGGGTGTTGATGACATTACACCACACCCCTCCTCATTACAGAGATGCACATCACCCGAGTTACTTAATTGGTAGTTGGCTCTCAGCCTATAAAGCTTGGAATAGGACAGCATGTATAAAAAGTATCATGTGATCAAAATACTCATTTGCCTAATAATTCTGCACACAGTGTACGTGGTGAATCAAGGGGACTTTATCGTGGCTGCCCGTGGTTCCATACTGGAAATATGTTTTTTGTCAATGTGGAATTTTGGAGGAGGTACAGTGTGATGATCTATCGCGGCATGAGAGGCATGGAGAGTCATTTGTTTCTATACTGCTTCTTCCCGGAATGTATTCAGGAGAGCTTCAGAAGACATTGATGCAATCATAGAACTAAAATATCATCCGTAATTGAAAAATGGATGCCATTTGTAAGTGAATTAGAGTATATTCCTCTGTAATGTAGTCAATAGATTACAAGTGCACTCCTGCGCTACCTACGAGAAGAACCATACGGCCTTTCTTCTTACATCCTCCTCTAACACATGAAGGGAAATGATACTCCAGTACGACGTGATTGACCTTTCAGGGGAGGCCGTAGTAATGCATCTATATTTATTCCTCTACATCATGGCCTGATGGGGAGATGCACAATTGTACGGAGCAATACGTGGTTCAGGAAGGTATCTAACAACACAGATTACAATTAGCAGCCTTAATGAAGTAATGTGTGCCGACAGCTCCTCGACACCGGAATGAAGCTGGCAAATTCTAATAATAGACTCTTGTGCGGGCACGGCCATGTATAAATACACGCCGAGCGAAAGCTGCAGGAAATGCAGAATCTCGCCAGCCGATGCTCTGCAAGGATATTCCTGAAGATTGCAGCTATAGCTGATGCATCGCTTTTCCATCTATATAATGTGTTTAATATGGAAGGAAGGTACCAAGCCATTATCATCATCAGATCATTTTGAGCCTGTGCACATGTTGCAGATTTGTCGCGTTTGTTTCAGCTCAGATTTGTCATTAAAGGGGTTTCCTAATCCCAGTAATGTGAATGGGAATCCCTCACACTGTAATATGGCCCCTGTATTTCCCCCAGACTGTAATATGGCCCCTGTATTTCCCCCATAATGTAATATGGCCCCTGTATTTCCCCCAGACTGTAATATGGCCCCTGTATTTCCCCCAGACTGTAATATGGCCCCTGTATTTCCCCCAGACTGTAATATGGCCCCTGTATTTCCCCCAGACTGTAAAATGGCCCCTGTATTTCCCCCAGACTGTAATATGGCCCCTGTATTTCCCCCAGACTGTAACATGACCCTGTATTTCCCCCAGAATGTAATATGGCCCCTGTATTTCCCCCAGAATGTAATATGGCCCCTGTATTTCCCCCAGAATGTAATATGGCCCCTGTATTTCTCCCACACTGTAATATGGCCCCTGTATTTCCCCCAGAATGTAATATGACCCCTGTATTTCCCCCAGACTGTAATATGGCCCCTGTATTTCCCCCAGAATGTAATATGGCCCCTGTATTTCTCCCACACTGTAATATGGCCCCTGTATTTCCCCCAGACTGTAATATGGCCCCTGTATTTCCCCTACACTGTAATATGGCCCCTGTATTTCCCCCAGACTGTAATATGGCCCCTGTATTTCCCCCAGACTGTAACATGACCCCTGTATTTCCCCCATAATGTAATATGGCCCCTGTATTTCCCCCAGACTGTAATATGGCCCCTGTATTTCCCCCAGACTGTAATATGGCCCCTGTATTTCCCCCAGACTGTAAAATGGGCCCCTGTATTTCCCCCAGACTGTAATATGGCCCCTGTATTTCCCCCAGACTGTAATATGGCCCCTGTATTTCCCCCAGACTGTAAAATGTCCCCTGTATTTCCACCAGACTGTAATCTGGCCCCTGTATTTCCCCCAGACTGTAATATGGCCCCTGTATTTCCCCTACACTGTAATATGGCCCCTGTATTTACCCCAGACTGTAATATGGCCCCTGTACTTCCCCTACACTGTAATATGGCCCCTGTATTTCCCCCACACTGTGATATGGCCCCAAGTATTTCCCCCACACTGTAATATGGCCCCTGTATTTCCCCTACACTGTAATATAACCCTTGTATTTCCCCCAGACTGTAATATGGCCCCTGTATTTCCCCCACACTGTAATATGGCCCCTGTATTTCCCCCACACTGTAATATGGCCCCTGTATTTCCCCCACACTGTAATATGGCCCCTGTATTTCCCCTACACTGTAATATAACCCTTGTATTTCCCCCACACTGTAATATGGCCCCTGTATTTCCCCTACACTGTAATATAACCCTTGTATTTGCCCCACACTGTAATATGGCCCCTGTATTTCCCCCACACTGTAATATGGCCCCTGTATTTCCCCTACACTGTAATATAACCCTTGTATTTGCCCCATACTAATATGGCCCCTGTATTTCCCCCACACTGTAATATGGCTTCAAGTATTTCCCCTACACTATATGATGGCCCCCAGTGTTTCCCCCACACTGTAATATGGCCTCAGGTGATTCCCTCACACTGGGATTTGGCCCCAAGTATTTCCCTCACACTGTAATATGGTCCCTAGAATTTCCCTTACGCTATATGATAGCCCCAGTGTTTCAACCACACTGTAATATGGCCCCCAGTACTTCCCCAACACTGTAATATGGCCCCTAGTGTTTCCCCTGCACTATATGATTGACCCAGTGTTTCTCCCACACTATAATATGGCCCCCAGTATTTCCCCCACACTATAATATGGCCCCCAGTAATTCCCCAACACTGTAATATGGCCCAAAGTATTTTGCCCACAGGGTATGATGACCCCTAGTATATTGCCAACACTGTAATATCGTCCCCATTATTTCCCCCACACTATAATATGGCCCCACATATTTCCCCCACACTGTAATATGGCCCCAAATATTTGCACTACACTGTAATATGGCCACAAGTAATTACCCCAAAATGTAATATGGCTCCCATTATTTTTCCCACACTGTAATAGGGCTTCTGTATTTCCCCCACATTTTAATATGGCCACAAGCATTACCCCCACACTGTAATATGACCTTCAGTATTTTCCCCACGAGCAAAAAAACCCCAAAACATCTTATACTCACCTATCCATGGATCCTTAGGTGTCGGCAGGCAAACAGGACCAACTCTTGATGTCTTCATGTCGGGTCACGCAGAATCCCATCACGCTGACCCATGCCATGCCTTCTCCATCAGTCTCCCTGCTGTAGTTCTACAGAACGGAGATCAGTAGTGCAGGGAGATCATGTCCATACCGCAGAGTTTACCTATATTGGTGCATACAATTTAGAGTACCAATTTCTCTGAGTAGGCCCTGGGATCGCGAAGCCGGAGCGACCGCAACTTCTGCCCCCCCGATAGCTACGCTAATTGTATGTGGTTTGTATTGTGAACTCTGGTGGTGGCATAGCCACCTTAATCTTCCCTGTAGTAAAATACCAATTAAAATAGTAGCTACATTCCAAGAAAGGAGTTAACTCTTAAAATCCCAGCCAGCTTTTTCCAGCCAATTGATTTCTATACAGTGGTTAGCTGTTCACCTCCATCCCCACTTTTATCAGTCCTATGTAATAACAATCTGTTGACCCCCAGAATCAGGGCTCTCACTGTCCCCAGCCGTGTTCTTTTTCATATGTGCTGTTATTTCTACATGCAAATACTGAGACCGCAGTGACCACAGTGAACACTCCAGAACAAAGCACTGATAGCTGATTGCGTTACAGCAGAACTTGTGCTGATCTTCATAGTTCAACCAATATTATAGCTCTGCATTCACCAGAGCTATCACTCAAGGAGGAGATCCCACCCTGCCAGAACCCAGGAAGTAAGGAGACTGTGGAGCTATGAGCTGCTCAAGAGACAACCTGAGAACAACCTTTTAAGTGAGTAAAGCCGGGTTCTCATGAATGTACTGTATAAAAAAAATGCTTCATTTTCAAACTGGAAATGGATGCTTTTTCATCTGTAATGTCATCTGTATACAGTCCGTATGGGAATTGTATGGCATCTGTTTTCTTACATCAATAATTATTACAATTTACAACATCAGATACAGTTTCCCATGTTAAGAATTGCAATGTATCCATAAAAATGGGATCTATCTCTTGTGGCATACTTAAGAAACTGTGCATGCTCCGATTTTTTTCACGCAAAGATTCGGTCTGTAAAAAGATGTTCACCTTAACAGTCTCATTGAGTAACATTGGTCCTAGTAGTGTTTTTTTTTTTCATGGACAGCACTTGGACTGAAAAGATGGTTTGGTGAATGTACTCTTGGAGAATGCTTTGTTGCAACTTTAGGTTTTTTGTCACTCTAGGTACAGGACCAAGCGAGCAACGAAAGGGAAGAAGGGAAGGGGACTCCTGCGTCTAGGGAAGGGAGAGATGGTGACTCCTGACCATATCTACCACTGGTCCCTGGGGTCCTCACCACCCTAGATAGGTTCCGCATCTATGCGCCGAGCCAGATACCTGTCCCTAGGTATCCCTGAGTTTCTTGTGTTTCCTCCCTCTACCTACCAATTTACACCCTACACCCGACATCTCAATTACCTTCGATGATTTAATCATTATTCCAAAGCAGCATGCTCGCTGTCTTGGGGTCATATTTGACTCAGAACTCTCCTTCATTCGCCATGTACAATCACTCACTCGCACATGTCACCTGCATCTCAAAAACATCTCGAGAATCCGACCATTTCTTACTTTCGAAACGGCAAAAACCCATACTGTCGCTCTTATTCATTCCCGCCTGGATTACTGCAACTCTTTATTGATTGGTCTCCCTCGAACCAAACTCTCCCCGCTCCAATCCACCTTGAATGCAGCAGCCAGGGTCATATTCCTGTCCAGCCTCTTCACCGATGCCTCCACCTTGTGCCAGTCACTACACTGGCTACCTATCAGCTACAGAATACAATACAAACTCATATCCCTCACCCACAAAGCATAACGATGGCCAGCCAGATCTAAAAGTGTGCTTCACCTTTTGTGTCCCCCTTCTTCCCCATAGATTGTAAGCTTTCGAGCAGGGCCCTCATTCCTACTGTAGGTGTTGAATTATGTACTATTTTGTTTTGTTTTTCTATACAAGCCCCCACCTGATTGTAAAGTGCTGCGGAATATGTTGGTGCTATATAAATAAACTTTATTTTTATTATTATTATTATTACTATTATTATTATCCCTAGTGCTGGACCCTGAATAGGGAATGGGTGGGATGAGCTCTTCAACCACACTAAACGCTAAAGGAAGACACCAGGAGGACACACATGGGGAAAAAAAAGCATGAACTACTTATCCACATATGACTCAGGGAGAAGTTCAGCAAAGCTTCAGCAACAATACCACAGAGGAGTACAAGCCACCTGCTTGCAACCTAGAGCTAGAATGAACTGAATATTATCACCAGCACCAGTCCAGGGAAGCAGGGAGTAGTTAAGCACAAGGGGAATACTGATAATCATCATTAACTGGACAGAAGTTGAGATCCTTTGGGTACTAAAGGGGAATAGATGAAAATCCATTAGGAAACGATACCTAGTACAATGAATCCTAACATCAGGAACAACAGAAAGTCAGGGAGCAGCCAAACACTGTGACTTTCTATTGCCAGAAACCACATGACTGTATCACCCGTGACATTTTTGTTTTCGGTTGATACCTTTAAGGCTTTGTCCCTTATTTTAAAATATGTCTACTTTCTTTCATACACAGCGCCACCCCTGACCATGGGCTGTGTGAGTTATTGCGTTTAAGTAAAAACCTGCTTTATAAATTTCTAAAATTAAAAAAAATCCAGTGGTAAGAAAGAAAATAAAACTATGGTGCCATAGAATATGGGTAAATTCAAAGGTGACTTTCTCAACTTTAGCGAGTAATAGAGAGACCTCAACACACCCCTTATGGTAAAATAGTCTTACCACCATTCTTGAAAATCATTGTTGAATCCTTGAATGCTTGACGCTCCACCCTAAATCCTTTAAATCTAATATATAAAGCTGAATGTGTGTATGTGTGTGTGTGTGTGTGTGTGCGTGTATGTCCGGGATTGGCATCTGCACCGTCGCAGCTACAGCCACAAAATTGTGCACACTCACATTTCTGGACCCCGAGAGAGTCATAGGCTACATTTTGAGGGGAAATTTTAACCCTGCGCTTTACAGTTATTCACCAAAAAACCTGCCTCCATTAAAGCGAATGGAGCTGGGACCCACAGTGCAGCCAGAACTTCAGAAGAATGCACAGCCACGCCCTTATATGGAATGTTGGCGTGTCACAATGCAGCCAGGGAAAGAGACAGACACAGACAGGAAAAGAGGCTGACACAGACAGGGTAAGAAACAGACATAGACAGGGTAAGAGACATACACAAAGAGACAGACACAGACAAAGTGACAGACTGACAGGGAAAGAGAGGGAAAGAGAGAGACAGGTTAAGAGACTGACACAGACAGGTAAAGAGACAGACACAGACAAAGAGACAGAGACAGACACGGAAACAGACAGACAGGGAAAGAGAGGGAAAGAAACAGACAGGGAGGGTAAGAGACAGAAAAAGACAGGTAAAGAGACAGACAAAGAGTCACAGGGAAAGAGACAGAGGGAAAGAGACAGACAGGGAAAGAGAGGGAAAGAAACAGACAGGGAAAGAGAGGGAAAGAGACAGACAGGGAAAGTGACAGAGCTAGATAGACAGACAGGGAAAGAGATAGACAGACAGGGAAAGAGATTGAGACAGACGGAGAAAGAGACAGAGACAGTCAGAGACAGACAGAGAAAGAGACAGACAGACAAAGAGATAGAGAGAGACAGAGAGATATATACAGAGGGGGAGACAGACATTATAATTACATTTCTATCTATTTGTTTTGTGGTTTTTGTGTGCAGAATACATTTTTGTTAATACATTCTATTTTGTTAACAGCAGTTATTAACCCGGGCGAAGCCGGGTAGTACAGCTAGTACAACATAAAGGTGCTAAATATATAAAATTACAATAAAAGTCTTGCAACTTGTTTTGGAAGGGGGGACATCTCCAATCCTGAGATATAGTGCTGATTCCGGCCTGAGATGCTGGTATTTCCTGCTGTGAGAGGGGAAGAAGGAACAGGCAAATTCACCGTCTGGACACAGAGCTGCCGCAAAGACGCCACACTTTAAAATATTGATAAAATAGAAAAATTCTGAATTAATAGGTGGGGATGGGGGCAGATTTCATTAACCCAATAGATGGATTTTCTGATAAAAAGATGATACTAAGGCTGGGGCCACACGGGCACTACTGCGATCCACTTGCATGAGACTCGGCTCGTGCTGGCAGTACAGCAGAGCCGAGTGTCATGCGTGTGTCCTTGCAACTGAGGTCCGTTCGTGCGAGCAGACCTCAGCTGCGGGGGGCGGGCCGGCACTCAGGAGAGGAGGGAGGGATTTCTCTCCCTCTCTACTGTGTAGCCGGCTATTGCCATTCTCGCACTGCACTAGCAGTACACCGGTGTACCGCGAGTGCAGTGCGATTTTTCTCTCGCCCCATTCACTTGAATGGGTGCGAGAGAAAGAGACTCAGCTTACAATCGCAGCATGCTGCGATTGTTTTCTCAGTCCGATTAGGGCTGAGAAAATAATCGCCCATGTGTGCTGACACACAGGCTAGAATTGGTCCGAGGGGAATGCGATGTTTTATCGCACTCCACTCGCACTGTATTTCTCGCCGTGTGGCTTAGGCCTAAAAGTCATAATATGATGTTTCCTTATAAAGTTAGATTTTCTATCTTTTCCCTTTCGATGGACTCTGTTTCTTCACTGTTATCTCATGAAGACTTGCCTAGAACCGCTCTTGCTTATCTTTTCAGCTTTAGTCTTCAAAATCATAAGCTACAAAAAATATGGTGATAAAAAATGCAGCTCCTGTTGCTTAGCAACACCATAACTATATATAACACCGCTAACGCGTGCATTGTTTTAATGAAACAGAACAGCGATTCCCCCAGTATACACTGAATTACATAATCACTAGAAATACTCAGGAAATGATGGTCTTAACTGTGTTTCCAAGAGGAAAGCTGCGTATTTGTGAAAGTTTATAGTATGGTGCAGCGCAAACATCAGACCCATCCGTCTGGAAATATTTCAATACCAGGATTGTGTTTTGCTCAAGATTTCCAATGCATTTACCCCCTGGTTGAAGACAATTTTCAAGCCCATGCCCATCGATGCTGCATTTCATCTTGAATGGGGAAAACATTCCCTATAGCGAGCTTTACACACATGTAAAGCGATGTCGCTGGTGAAAGCAATGGCCCCCGTCGGTTGTTCATCACGTGCAAATCGCTGCCCGTGGCGCACAACATCGCTAGGACCCGTCACACATACCTACCTGCCTAGCGACGTCGCTGTGGCCGGCGAACCGCCTCCTTTCTAAGGGGGTGGTTCGTGCGGCGTCACTAAGCGGCCGCCCAATAGAAGCGGAAGGGCGGAGATGAGTGGCCGTAACATCCCGCCCACCTCCTTCCTTCCTCATTGCGGGCGGCCGCAGGGACGGTGATGTTCCTCGTTCCTGCGGTCTCACACATAGCGATGTGTGCTGCTGCAGGAACGACGAACAACCTGTGTCCTGCAACAGCAACGATAATCGGGATTAGAACGACATGTCAACGATCAACGATTAGGTGAGTAATTTTGATCGTTAACGGTCGTTTGTGCGTTTCACACGCAACAACATCACTAACGAGGCCGGATGTGCGTCACGAATTCCGTGACCCCAACGACATCTCGTTAACGATGTCGTTGCGTGTAAGCCAGCTTTACTGTTGAGGCTTTCAGCGCTGATTTATTCAGGAGCGATTGCCAAAGTCACACTATTTGGAGAAATGGAGGGTCAATCTGCATAGTATTAATCAAAGCCGCCTGAGTAATGGCCATTAGTAAATATGACTAGGAGTAGAAATGGTCAATTTGATTAGCACGTCAAGTTTGGTCATTCTCATGCGCCGTCCGTATTTGCACACGCAGAAAACTTCTACTGTGTCGGACTCTGTTCACATTGCAGAGTCCGACCAACAACCTGGTCTCTCTTGAAAGAGTGGTTCACCCATTTTTATTATTTGCTATATCGATATTATGTTGAGAAATAATGTTTCTCTCAAATACCTTATGTTGACAGTAGTGCCTGTGAGAGGCGCTATTGCGGCCCGCTATTTCCCTCGCCTGACCCCGGGCTCCGTGACCTCAGGGATCCGGTGATGTCACGTCAAGTTCCTGTTGAGTGTGCTCATTTCTCAAGGCTTCAGACATTTTTGGTCTCTTGCCACTTTTACAACCTGTAACAATGCAACAGGCTTTCATAATATTTTAATCAGAATGTCTGGCTATGTGGGATGCGTCTGGTAGTAGAGTAATCCACCGTACACTTGACTAATACAGCGAGCATTTCTGTACCATGGATCTTCATGCAGCGCTTCGCATTGCTATCCTGTAAAACGCCCGGTAGCAGTATGAAATTTGGCATTCTTCAGCTTTGTAGAAATGTCGACTCAAGCCAATAGTCTTTTTTTTTCTTATTTTTTTTTTACGAACATCTACATAATCCAGATTTGACAAATTTAGCAGTCTGCACTGGCTCCCTGCCCAACGCATTGTTAATGAGAGCCAGGCTAAAAATTCTATTGTAATTGCACACGAGTTCAGTTTTGGTTGCTGAAATCGGAGAATTGTATTGTGACAGGAAGGTTATCGGTTACAAAGAATTGTCAGCCATTAAAATATCACTGTGTTCTCATGAGTAATTCTAATTGTGTATTTCTCGTAATGTGTCTGTTCTAAACATAAAAGCCATCAAAAAGAAACCAGGATTTCATTGTACTGTGTGACTTCACTAACTACAGGGAAAAGTAAACCAACTAGTGATTTCTGATCAGTGGAAAGACAAAAACAACTTCCCATCCCTTCTTTTTCTATGTGTTTCATTTTTCTGTAGTGCCCCCGCTGGAAAAATGAAGCATTACACAGCTCCCAACCAAACCAATAGTCTGTTCTTGTAATGCATGGACATGCAAGGTCCTCCAGAAAGAATGACACTCTTAGTAGCTAAAGAATGAGGGTCCCTAAGGTTAAGTTCACACAATAAGTCTTTTCTGAGTTTATTTTTGCATATTTTCGCTGGACAAAAAAAACCACAGCATCTTACAGTTCTGGCAAAGTGGAAAGCATTTATAGAAATCTCGAGCTGCTGTATTTTTTTTTTTTACACTGCATAAACTGAGCTAAAATGTTAATTTCTCTGAGTTTATTGCTTTAGATGCGGAAAATCGACCAGTAAAAAATAATGCAAAAATGCACTAAAAACTCATGTAATCCACACATGACTGTCACGAGTGTGTTATGGCCTGATATGACCTCGGGGGCATCTGGGATCAGAACGTCACAGCGTTTAGGTGATGGCATTGGATGGAGATGGAAATAAAGGGTTAATCCGCGCTGCCAGAAGATCACTGAAGATCAATGGGGATTAGGATATTTGATTTTATTGGTCGACACGTTTCGGAGCTGTATGACTACTTTTTCAGGAACTCAACGGCTCAGGACAGGGATGGGTTCTCATCGCCACACAATTGGAGAAAGGGGGATGGATCTACCTGTGGCAAGACATTTTTATAACCCAGACCACAGCATCATGGACATGAAATTGTTGGTATTGAAAGGAAATTTCAAGTCCCAGAGAGATAGGAGACTATGGGAGTACAAACTTATGATGACCAGAGCAGGAATGAAGTGTCACGTGGATTTATGTCTTTTTATATCAATTAAGAAATGTGCTCCTCAGAGCATCTGGGGGCATCACAGCTCTGGACCAGATCTCAATCAGAAGTCAATAAAACTTTCACACTCCTTATCTATGAACTGCTGCAATATTTACTGCCACAACTGATTGTCCCCTTGCCATGCTGATAGTTCTGCTTCGCATAACTTGTCTTATTTACTGCTCCATTCAATGTCCTGTTATGTTTAAATATGTAACTCTTCAGATTTTGTGTTCTACTGAGCCTGAAGAAGAGACCTGAGTAGTCTGGAAAGTTGCTATTATTACCATCTTTTCAGTTAGCCATTAAAAGGTATCAACCACTGAGGACTTCAGTTCTTTTATTAACATTTTTTTTATCTTAAGGACCAAAAATAAATAATGTACGCTAATTTTGTTCCTGAAGAAGGAGTCATACGGCTCCGAAATGCGTCGAACAATAAAATCAAATATCCTAATCTCCATTGATCTTCAGTGACCTTCTTCTGGCAGCGTGGATTAACCCTCTTCTTCCATCTCCTCCAACGCTATCCTCCTGGGTTCTGCAGCAGCCTTCCTCAACACCTGGTTATAGTGGTTGTGTCTGTAACACAACCGCACCACGTTAGAGCACCTAATTTAATTCTTTCTGTTACCATCAGATAAAACACTATCTGCACCCCCTCCTTCTTTGTCAGTTCAGTTTTACTACAGCGTTTAGTTGTTTGCAGACACTCTTTAGTGCCCACTCATCGTGTACCATGAGTGGAGCTTAATTAATTCCATCTGGTGCTGAAGGGATTAAGGTTCCTTTCTATCCTGCAGTAATTGAACAGGTATTTGCAATCTCAGCTGCAGCCACTCCCTTTAGCTATAAATATCCACTCCTCACTATGCCGGCTATAGTTCATTCTAAGCTGACCTGAGAAGGAGCTGTCTTTGGAGAAAGCTGTGGCTATCTTTCCATATGTGGTGGAATCTCTCTCTGGAGAAGAATTAGAGTTCTATGATGAATCTGTTTCCCTTGTTTGTTCCCCTTCCCCATGTTGTTTTACACTAGAGGTATTCTAGTGTCTTGCTGGCCCATACACTAGACAGGGCTGGTCCAGGATCAGCCAGGGTCTTGGCACGTGGTCACATACAGCGGGAGGAGGACCTGCCTAGGGACATTAAGGAGTTCATAGATCAGCCACAGGTTAGTGTTAGATGGTGACCCCCTTCCCCATTGTCAGGGACTTCCTTTACAACTTCCCTGGAGTACCCCTTCTCTCGTGCCGCACGCCGAACGGTCCTCGCTGCGGCATGACATTGACTATATCAATAAAGTTTTGCCCCAATACCAGGAAACATCAAAAGCAAATCAGCTTCCTTTAAAACATGACATAACAAGAAGAGACTGCAGATTTAGAAGTGATATAAAAATGCTTATATAAAAATGCAATAATAAAGCAAATAACCTAATTTACCTAATAGGTGCAGAAAATCTGCAACATCAAAATCTACCCAAATACCGTATTTTTCAGTTTATAAGACACACTTTTCCTCCCAAAAATTTGGGAGGAAAATGAGGGGTGCGTCTTATAATGTCAATGAAGCTTACTGGCTTTGAAGCTGTTGACAGTGCGGGCCTCAAATAATTGTGCCAGGAGTCGGCGCATGCTCACTGAGTTCTCAACTCAAGATTTCATCTGCGAACATGCCACCTCCGGGCCGATGATTTCTCAGCAGCGGACTTAAGAAAAATGGCATTTGGAGGTGGCGCGTAAACAGATGAGATCTCAGCTTTTCTTTAAGCGAGAGGTCAGTCTGCGCGGGCGCGACATTTCTTTGAAGCCCGCACTGCCGACAGAGCATCTGTGACACCCACCGCATCTCCCTGCTCCACTCAGCCAGCACGGCACCTGATGCCAGCACTGCTCCCACCGCAGCCAGCACAGCACCCATTGCTGTGCCTACAGCATCGCCTTACTCCAGCACTACCACTACCTCCTGTGACCCTGCTCTACGACCAATAACCCCCTCCGGTAAGGCACCACCAGAGTATAAGGCGGACCCCCCCCCCTTTTTTTTTTTCATTTTTATATCTTTAAATTTGGAGTGCGTCTTATAATCCAGTGCGTCTTATAAAACGAAAAATACTGTAATTATCATGGGAATGGAGACTTATAGGGAACATCCTCTATTTTTTCTGACTTTCCCAATAGTTTATTTCAAAATGTTGTTTGTAGATCAGATAACACCTTGCAATTCAAGACTGCCAATTCCGCCATGGTTTTTGAGGGTTTTGCTATGATCTGGCCACATAATACTTCAAGTCAGGACTATTTTGGCATCTATGTGCTTTTTGGGTTTTTTTTCCCACCAACCCTTTAGTGTGAATGAGTGAGTTTGATTTGTAAATCACATCACAAATGGATTAATATGGATTTGATTTTTTTGCAAACACTAAGGGGTACTTTGCACGTTGCGACATCGCTACTGCAATATCGTCGGGGTCAAATCGAAAGTGACGCACATCCGGCGCCGGTAACGACCTCACAATGTGTAAAGCCTAGATGTGCCGATAAACGATTGCAAAAGTGTGTAACGTCGGTCATTTTCATAATGTCGCACCAATAGGATATACGATGTTGTTCCTCGTTCCTGCGGCAGCACACATCGCTGTGTGTGAAGCCGTAGGAGAAAGGAACATCTCGTTACCTGCCTCCACCGGCTATGCGGAAGGAAGGAGGTGGGTGGGATGTTTATGTCCCGCTCATCTCTGCCCCTCCGCTTCTATTGGCCGCCTGCCATGTGACATCGCTGTGTGTGAATCCGCAGGAGCGAGGAACATCTCCTTACCTGCCTCCACCGGCAATGCGGAAGAAAGGAGGTGGGCGGGATGTTTACGTCCCGCTCATCTCCGCCCATCCGCTTCTATTGGCCGCCTGCCGTGTGACATCGCTGTGACGCCGCATGACCCGCCCTCTTAGGAAGGAGGTGGGTCGCCGGCCAGAGCGACGTCGCAGGGCAGGTGAGTGCATGTGAAGCTGGCGTAGCGATAATGTTCGCTACAGCAGCTATCACAAGATATCGCATGTGCTACGGGGGCGGAGACTATCGCGCTCGGCATCGCTAGCATTGGCTACCGATGTCGCAGCGTGCAAAGTACCCCTAATTCCCCCCCCAAAAAAACACAAACATTTGAACATGAAAACTCCATAGGCTCCAGTGCGTATGTGTCCTATCTGTGCAAAAAAAACGGATAGAACACCTACATGAAAGACAGGCGTCTGATCGAGGCCTCAAGGTGATTGAATTCCCTTATCATCATCGCATCACATGCAGAAGTTCTGTGTTAGAGAGCAGTTCTGCAATTAGAATAGTAAAGTTGAGAGAGTACCGCTCTCGGTATTTTTTTTTTTTTTTAAAAAAATACTGTGTACAATAAATAATTTAATGCTTCGAACAAAACAAGAAAATACGAGCTCTCACTAGGAATTAATCCCCAAGGATCCCGATCGGATTTTCTATTTATTTCCAAACAAATTTTCATCCTACAATGTTTTATAAAAAAGTTAGTAAAACCAAAAACGAATTTCAAACATGATTAGTGATATAAGTATCCAGGTAAGAATACTGCATCTACTGTGACCTGCAAAATTACTGTCTCAAAAGCCTATGACAGTTCCTCCAAGTTCTAGAGAAATCACGTCACGTCACGTCAATTTTTTTCGTAGCGGATACTGAAAAAAAATTGCCCTATTTTTATGGACTGCCCAGGAATTAGGTAACCAGCAATAACAAAAAGTCTATCCAAAACTACAGATTGCGATTTATGTATTTCTTAAAAGTAAATGCAAACAAAAAACATTAATCATATTGAAATTCTATCTCCGGATGAATGAAAATTGATAACCACTCAGCAATTATTGCAAGTCTTTCATAGCATTAGTCTTTTCATATAGGGCAAAAGGACTTTTAGCCCAACACGAGGTTGCTTCGTAGACTAGGATTTTTTTTTTAGCCTAAATATAAACTGAATCCCAATGTAACCCCAAAATAAGGTTGTTCTTTCTATTCAATGGATAGCTTAAAAATGATCTTTTCTAATTTCAAAGAAATTACAAGGTGTCATGCGATGTTCGGCTCTGTACACACCTGGTGGCACGGCGTTGTCAGACTCTGTTCACACTACAGAGTCTGACAAATAACCAACCTGAGGCTTCTGGATTGTTCAGCCAGAGCCGGGCATCGGCTGGTTCAGGTTCAGTTAATTCCTGCAGACTGGTGAGCAGGAGCTAAGAGCTCAGGCTGGTAATTGTCACGTGCAGCTGTCTCCTCCCTATTTAAGACACGGCTTTCTTCCAGCATGTGCCGATGGTAGCTTCAGCATAAGCTCCATAGATCCCAGTCTCGGTGGGTATCCTGTTTATGGGTGATCTGTGTTGTGATTTTGAGTGGCGTGAACATTCCCCTGTTGTGTGTTACTTTCTTCACTGATTCATTGTTCCCCTGTACACATATAGTCTCTCCTGTGTGTCTTGAGTGCGGTGTGTACGAGTTTCTGTTCTCCCTTGTCCGTGTCATTTTGTGGGGTTTTGTTATTAAGTTTTCCGACCCGACCCAAGGGCAGATCAGGGCCTAGACAAGAGTCTGGGTCACACTGGAGGCTCGGACCTGGCTACCATGAAGCCTACCTCCAAGATAAGGGACAGTGCAGGGTCTCAAGTTTGAGGGCCAGCCTAGGGGCCCGTGTCCTGTCATTACATACCCCAGATACAAAGCAGTTATAAAACAAGGATTCAGTAAACCAGAAAGCTAGGGGTTCCAGAAGCCAGATCTGATTATGGGCCATCTTCAATGAGAAAGTGGTTGCTGAGACAAGACAACCCATTTAAAGAGGACCTGTCATTTGCCAAATATGTAAATTTTTGTGTAAATGTCTCAGTTCTCCTGAATCCAGCATTGTTTTTAGATTTTTCCCATGCCGTTCCATTCCTCGGATATGGCCCCCTCTTTTCTTTACATGTAGGCTTTTAGCCAAGTAGGTGTGGTCCCCAAAAATACTCCCCCAAACAGTAGTTGAGGTCCACACCCAGTTGGACAAAACCTAGATTTATATACAGGCAAAAAAAGGCCAAATCTCAGGAATAGAGAGGTGTAGGAAAAAGGGAAACCAACACCGGATTTAGTTGTCACAGTGACTTTGGGATAGCAGGGAACTGGGGCCCCTAAGCTGTCCTTCCAGCTTGGAGACGCTATACTATTCCTAATCTCAGGGATACTCCTAATGGTGGAGATGCCTGAATCTCCTTCCTGGCCCTGCTCCTGACCAGTCCTGATCTGATTCCCCCTCCCCCTCCTCCCAGAGAGAGATGGGACAAGAGTTTGTAAAACCAACAGATAAAGACAGACAGGGGAAAAAAACAAAATCTCTGTTACACACCACACACACACACACACACACACACACACACACACAAAGGTAAAGACAATAAGAGATTCATGAGGAAAAACAAGAGCAGCAAGGAAGCTACAAAACAACAGGGGTAAACTCCAGAACAGCTCCAAGCAATAGGCTCAACGTAAGCAAAACTTTCACCAGAGAATCTGTGACACCACACTCTGACTAACACAGAATAAACTATAGCTGGCATGGGTAGAAAGATTCCACCAGCATAAATAGGAGGGAGCAGATGTGATAGGTCTCCCCACAACATGTGATTAAAGGAGCAAGCAGACTAGCAGAGATAAACTCTTGCTACGCTGCGTATGAATCAGAACACTTCTCAAAATCCTCTTTAAGATAGTAATATAATGAAGCATAAGGCCTATGTATTAGGATCAGCAGTAATTATTGCGGTTTTTATCATTTTGACCAATACGACACAAATAATACACATGGCGAGGATGATTCTACAGTAGCGGCAGTAAACGACTACAATCCGCTGCCTATATATTTTCAACCTTGTTCATTTCTTACATCTCAGCAAATAGCCAGTTACTGGTAAGACTCGAGAAAACAATGTTAGCGGAAGGGAGATGGAAGCGCACGCCATGCACTGTCGCCCTTTTCTAGTAACTGTAAAGGAGGTTGTTGTGTATGAAGCTTGTGTGATTGATGGGGCCTCTCCAGCCTTTCCCAGAGATAATTGTTCATTGCTGCTTTTCAATTGCTCCAATGTGGTCAGGTAATTACGGAGCAGGCTTACCAGAAACTCATGGTCTAGGGAGCCATTTAACCCGCATTCAGCCCACGTCCTTATAAAAATAACCGCTATGCTAGTGGATCCCTTTTAGATGATCGCAACGGTTAAGATGAAAATGCTTTCTTTCGTTCTTTCGAAATGACATTTCTATATTGTTTAGGTTAATTGACTTTAGCTGCTTTGTGTATTAGAAGAAATTTCTACTAAAAGGGAAGGTGTCATCAAAAAACTACGTATAGTTTAAAAGTTTAAATCATGAATTTGTATTAAATATTTGTATCCAATATAGGAAGAATGAAACAACCGCACAATCCAGCTCAGATCCGGTAAAAAAGTCTTCTTTATTTTACAAATAGGTGCATATAAAACGCAGGGTGAAGAACGGGTGCAGGTCCTACCAGGACGACGGCCGTTTCGGTGGACCTGTGGAAGTGTGATTATACATGAAACGGCTGTCGTCCTGGTAGGACCTGCACCCGGTCTTCACCCTGCGTTTTATATGCACCTGTTCGTAAAATAAAGGAGACTTTTTTACCGGATCTGAGCTGGATTGTGCGGCTGTTTCATTCTCCCTATATTGGTTATTGAAGCTCCTTATCCTTTCAACACGCACCCAGGACCGGTGAGTGAAATGGGGTTTCCGTGAGATGTCCATACCCCCCAGGACTATTGTCAGGCTGGTTGCGACGATGCAGAACCGTCTTTTATTTTCTAACTAAATATTTGTACGTGTCTACATAAATCTATATATAGATAGATATACAGTATATCACAAAAATGAGTACACCTCCACCTCTCACGTTTTTGAATATTTTTTTTTAATATACCTTTTCATGTTACCAGACTGAAGATCTGACCCTGTGATACAATGTACAGTGTCAGTGTGCAGCTTGTATAACAGTGTAAATTTGGTATCCGCTAAATAACTTCACACACAGCCATTAATGTCTAAACCACTGGCAACAAAAGTGAGTACACCCCTAAGTGAAAATTGACAAATTGTGCCCAATTAGCCATTTTCCCTCCCTGGTATCGTGTGACTCTTTAGTATTACAAAGTCTCAGGTATGAATGGGGAGCAGGTGTGTTACACTTGGTGTTATCTCTCACACACACTCTCTCATACTGGTCACTGGAAGTTTAACATGGCTCCTCATGGCAAAGAATTTTCTGAGGATCTGAAAAAAAAAAATTGATACTCTACACCGTGCTGAGTGTCAAGATAGACGCATAAGTGGTGCCACGATTGCTGCAGAGGTTACAAAGGTGTATATATATCTATCTATATATATATATATATATATATATATACTTACACACTTTTTCTTGGTGTGGGGGGGCACAGACAAGCTGCTATGAACAAAATCAGCTTTAATATATGATAGCCTCAATTTTTACTGTTTCCTGCAGGCTTTTTGGACTATAAATATCTTAAGGGTTCTTTGAAGAATGTATCCAGTTATACAGTATTATTACACCACCCATAGAGGTATATGAGGAACTTCTACATGTATCTGACAGTTTGCACAAAATATGGAGGTAGTCTGATTTATAAAATATACTATATGTATATATATATATATATATATATATACATATATAAAAATACATATATATATATTGATATATACCATATAGATATATATCTATATATGGATGTATATATATATATATATATATATATATATATATATATATATATATATATATATATATATAAAAATAAATATATATATATATATATATATACACACAGATAGATATCTTGTTTGATATGCAGTTTCTACATGTATAGTTTGATATTACAGGAATGATCTTTGGCACATGAGTATGTATTTCTTTTTGCACACGACTTTGCCCTCTATAGTTTAATGAACCAAAGGAACCTCTAGCAAAAAGGAGAAAAAATAGAAATATATTTTTTTCTAGCCAGTTAAGTTAGTAAATAGTTGAGAGGCATAAAAAAAAGAAAAGTGGAGTAGCCATATTCCTATAATTAGATTTTTGGATGGTATAGATGTAATAAGCAAACATCAATGCAGCCCTCTCGTAGCGTTGGCTGCGGCTCTTATCGGAGAATAACACTAGAACGCTGGCAAGGCAATCTCTTTAAAAATTAAACTGGTCTCTCAAGTTTTTTCGGCTGCTTTTGGGTCTGAAGTGAAATGTAACCAGTCGCCTGACAAAATCCTCCAGAGGAAGTAACATGGTGCTTTACATTTATCAATGTTAGCAGTTTGCTGCAGAGAAAATGGGAGACGACGGAAGACTGGTGCGAGAAGAAGAAGTAACATCGCAGGATTTAGTGAAAAAGTCCCGTTCTCGTCACTGTATGTGCGGAATTTGTGTTCATCGCAGAGACCCGGTCTTCTCGGGGAATTTGAATAAAAAATACATTTATTTAGAATAAAAGGGATAAGAGAATTCAGAAGGAATTAATACAGATAAGAGATAAGAAGATACGTATACGGGGATCCCCATGAGAGATCGGACCTGCTGCAAAAAGATAAAGAGAACCTCATCAGGATTCGGCATGTTAAAATAAAGGTATGGCCATAATGGCGCTGTTATACTGATAGCTTCAATCAAGAAATCTGCAGCCTGGCTGTTGTTTAATCCTCATTAGAAGTTTGAGTTTCTATGTATTTGGGCGGAATTGTGCAGCGGGACTGTTCAGCAGGATTGTGCATCGGAACTGTGCAGCAGGATTGTGCAGTGGAACTGTGCAGCAGGATTGTGCATCGGAACTGTACAGCAGGGTTGTGCAGCGGGACTGTGCAGCAGCATTGTGCAGCGGGACTGTGCAGCAGGACTGTGCAGCGGAACTGTACAGCAGGATTGTGCAGTGGGACTGTACAGCAGGATTGTGCATCGGGACTGTGCAGCAGGACTGTGCAGCGTGACTGTACAGCAGGATTGTGCATCGGGAATGTACAGCAGGATTGTGCAGCGGGACTGTACAGCAGAATTGTGCAGCGGGACTGTGCAGCAGGATTGTGCATCAGGACTGTGCAGCAGGATTGTGCAGCGGGACTGTGCAGCAGGATTGTGCAGTGGGACTGTACAGCAGGATTGTGCAGCGGAACTGTACAGCAGGATTGTGCAGTGGGACTGTACAGCAGGATTGTGCATCGGGACTGTGCAGCAGGACTGTGCAGCGTGACTGTACAGCAGGATTGTGCATCGGGAATGTACAGCAGGATTGTGCAGCGGGACTGTACAGCAGAATTGTGCAGCGGGACTGTGCAGCAGGATTGTGCATCAGGACTGTGCAGCAGGATTGTGCAGCGGGACTGTGCAGCAGGATTGTGCAGCAGGACTGTACAGCAGGATTGTGCAGCGGGACTGTACAGCAGCATTGTGCAGTGGGACTGTACAGCAGGATTGTGCAGCGGGACTGTACAGCAGCATTGTGCAGTGGGACTGTACAGCAGGATTGTGCAGCGGGACTGTACAGCAGGATTGTGCATCGGGACTGTGCAGCGGGACTGTACAGCAGGATTGTGCATCGGGACTGTGCAGCAGGATTGTGCATCGGGACTGTGCAGCAGGATTGTGCAGTGGGACTGTACAGCAGGATTGTGCAGTGGGACTGTACAGCAGGATTGTGCATCGGGACTGTGCAGCAGGATTGTGCAGCGGGACTGTGCAGCAGCATTGTGCAGCGGGACTGTGCAGCAGGACTGTGCAGCGGAACTGTACAGCAGGATTGTGCAGTGGGACTGTACAGCAGGATTGTGCATCGGGACTGTGCAGCAGGACTGTGCAGCGTGACTGTACAGCAGGATTGTGCATCGGGAATGTACAGCAGGATTGTGCAGCGGGACTGTACAGCAGAATTGTGCAGCGGGACTGTGCAGCAGGATTGTGCATCGGGACTGTGCAGCAGGATTGTGCAGCGGGACTGTGCAGCAGGATTGTGCAGCAGGACTGTACAGCAGGATTGTGCAGCGGGACTGTACAGCAGCATTGTGCAGTGGGACTGTACAGCAGGATTGTGCAGCGGGACTGTACAGCAGCATTGTGCAGTGGGACTGTACAGCAGGATTGTGCAGCGGGACTGTACAGCAGGATTGTGCATCGGGACTGTGCAGCGGGACTGTACAGCAGGATTGTGCATCGGGACTGTGCAGCAGGATTGTGCATCGGGACTGTGCAGCAGGATTGTGCAGTGGGACTGTACAGCAGGATCGTGCAGTGGGACTGTACAGCAGGATTGTGCATCGGGACTGTGCAGCGGGACTGTGCAGCAGCATTGTGCAGCGGGACTGTGCAGCAGGACTGTGCAGCGGAACTGTACAGCAGGATTGTGCAGTGGGACTGTACAGCAGGATTGTGCATCGGGACTGTGCAGCAGGACTGTGCAGCGTGACTGTACAGCAGGATTGTGCATCAGGAATGTACAGCAGGATTGTGCAGCGGGACTGTACAGCAGAATTGTGCAGCCGGACTGTGCAGCAGGATTGTGCATCGGGACTGTGCAGCAGGATTGTGCAGCGGGACTGTGCAGCAGGATTGTGCATCGGGACTGTGCAGCAGGATTGTGCAGCGGGACTGTACAGCAGCATTGTGCAGTGGGACTGTACAGCAGGATTGTGCAGCGGGACTGTACAGCAGCATTGTGCAGTGGGACTGTGCAGCAGGATTGTGCATCGGGACTGTGCAGCAGGATTGTGCAGCGGGACTGTACAGCAGCATTGTGCAGTGGGACTGTACAGCAGGATTGTGCAGCGGGACTGTACAGCAGCATTGTGCAGTGGGACTGTACAGCAGCATTGTGCAGCGGGACTGTGCAGCAGGACTGTGCAGCGGAACTGTACAGCAGGATTGTGCAGTGGGACTGTACAGCAGGATTGTGCATCGGGACTGTGCAGCAGGACTGTGCAGCGTGACTGTACAGCAGGATTGTGCATCAGGAATGTACAGCAGGATTGTGCAGCGGGACTGTACAGCAGAATTGTGCAGCCGGACTGTGCAGCAGGATTGTGCATCGGGACTGTGCAGCAGGATTGTGCAGCGGGACTGTACAGCAGCATTGTGCAGTGGGACTGTACAGCAGGATTGTGCAGCGGGACTGTACAGCAGCATTGTGCAGTGGGACTGTACAGCAGGATTGTGCAGCGGGACTGTACAGCAGCATTGTGCAGTGGGACTGTACAGCAGGATTGTGCAGCGGGACTGTACAGCAGGATTGTGCATCGGGACTGTACAGCAGGATTGTGCATCGGGACTGTGCAGCAGGATTGAGCAGCGGGACTGTGCAGTGGGACTGTGGGACAGTCTTCAGCTCTGCATCAGCCCCTCTGCTGCTTCTGGTGTCTGCATTTTTTTCCTGTTTTATATTTGTGGCGGTGCCACCTTAGCTGTGGATGGAAGGCGCTTATGCAAATTGATGTCCCGGAAGTCTTCAGGAAAATTGCTCTGGTGACGGCGCATGCACAGATTTAGAACTTGGCTCAATGACGAGCTGAGGTTTCAATCTGCGCTTTTGCTGCCATGTCGCCATTTCACTAAAGCCCTTTGCAAGATCAATCTGCGCAAGTGGCGTGTGTGGTTAGGATGGTACCAGACTCCAGAGACAGCGGAGGAGCCGGGGCAGAGCCGAAGACCCTACCCACAGTCCTGCTGCACAGTCCCGCCCCAATGCACCGAAAGGTGAAGAAACCCAAACTTTTAATGATTATTTAACAACAACCAAACTGCAGATTTCTTCATTACAGGGAACGCTCCAATCTGTATTAGTCCATCGTCTACATTCTTGTATGTAACCTCTTCTCATCAACGGCATCATAGAATCAATGGTGCTTTAAAAACAAATAATATTAAAGGGAACCTGTCAGGTCCAATATGCACTCAGGACCACGCGCAGTTCTGGGTGTATATCTCTAATCCCTGCCTAACTGTCCCTGTATACACTAGCATAGATAAAGGGATCTTTAGAAAAAGTATTTCTAGAGATCTTTTACTGTATGCTAATGAGCGGGGGGACTAGTCACAAATGTGTTGCTTCCCTTGCTAGTCGCCCCCATTAGCGTGTTACCATGTCCCTGTGAGTGTGCTAACATGCTAATGAATGTGCAGCGTCAGAGGATGATCTCACTCCCCTCTCCGCCACCATCGCCTTTCGATGCTAGATTTCGGCTCAGTGCGAATGACCCTGGAGTTTTGGTCACTTAAGATCTTCTGGAAAAATGCTCGAGTTCCCCAGTGACTTCCATTAAACTCAGTACATGAGTCAACCGCATCTGAGTGTCTGACTACCGATTATGAGTACTGAGCCCCTGAACATGGTAGTGCCCGCTCATCTCTAGGTGCAAAGTACCAAGCACCCGAGCATGGTAGTGCCCGCTCATCACTAGTTACGAGTACTGAGCCCCTGAACATGGTAGTGCTCGCTCATCTCTAGGTGCAAGTACCAAGCACCCGAGCATGGTAGTGCCCACTCATCACTAGTTACGAGTACCGAGCACCCGAGCATGATAGTGCCCGCTCATCACTAGTTACGAGTACCGAGCACCCGAGCATGGTAGTGCCCACTCATCACTAGTTACGAGCACCGAGCACCCGAGCATGGTAGTGCCCGCTCATCACTAGTTACAAGTACTGAGCACCCGAGCATGGTAGTGCCCGCTCATCACTAGTTACGAGTACTGAACACCTGAGCATGGTAGTGCCTGCTCATCACTAGTTACGAGTACTGAGCACCCGAGCATGGTAGTGCCCGCTCATCACTAGTTACCAGTACCGAGCACCCGAGCATGGTAGTGCTCGCTCATCACTAGTTACTCGTACCGAGCACCCGAGCATATGAAGAAAAGGAGAAATTCCAGCAACTTCAGGAGAAAGTAGAATTTTCTTAAAAAACAGATTCTTTATTGATCATAAAAATATTAATATTCCATCCAAGCAAGACAAAAAATAGAGAGGCACCCGAGCATGGTAGTGCCCGTTCATCACTAGTTACAAGTACCGAGCACCCGAGCATAGTAGTGCCCACTCATCACTAGTTACAAGTACTGATTACTTGAGCATGGTAGTGCCCACTATCACTAGTTACGAGTACTGAGCACCCGAGCATAGTAGTGCCCACTCATCACTAGTTACAAGTACTGATTACTTGAGCATGGTAGTGCCCACTCATCACTAGTTACGAGTACTGAGCACCCGCGCATTGTAGTGCCCGCTCATCACTAGTTACGAGTACTGATTACTTGAGCATGGTAGTGCTCGCTCATCACTAGTTACGAGTACTGAGCACCCGAGCATTGTAGTGCCCACTCATCACTAGTTACGAGTACTGATTACTTGAGCATGGTAGTGCCCACTCATCACTAGTTACGAGTACTGAGCACCCGAGCATTGTAGTGCCCACTCATCACTAGTTACGAGTACTGATTACTTGAGCATGGTAGTGCTCGCTCATCACTAGAAACCACAAATTCTTATACTAAAGATCAGGGGTCTCAAACACGCGGCCCTTCAGGCTGCTTCGTGCGGCCCCCAGGCCTATTTCCCTGTTCACTATCGCGGCCGGTGCAGGGGCCGCAGCCACTGTCTGCACTTTGTTAGATGAATGTTTTTCCAGCGCTGCGATCTGAGTCAAGGGATGTGCACGCACAGCGCCGGCAAAATGATAATCTGACATAAATCGCTGCCAGGGGCTGCGGCCCCTGCACCGGCCGCGATAGTCACCAGGGGACTGCAGACAACAAGAAGCAGAGATGAGGAGCCGAGGGAACGCGGGACAGGTGAGAAGAATGTTTGTTTTTTTTTGTGTGTATGTGAAGGCACATTAACCCCTTAGCGACCTATGACGTACTGGGTACGTCATGGCTCCCTGGCACTTAAGGACCCATGACGTACCCAGTACGTCACGGTGAAATCGCGGCCCCGGAGCCCCAGTGGCTGCGATCGCTTTGCATTGCAAATACCTTAGATTCGGGGAGGAGTGGACCTCAGGAGGGGTGGTTTCTCCTCCCCGGTCCTACGGAGGCTGTGATTGGCTGAGCGGCGTTCATCAGCCAATCACAGCAACTGTAATGTTTCAGCCATTGAAAATGGTTGAAACATTGAAATCCAGCCATGATCAGTGCAGCTATAGCACTGATCATTGGCTGGAGCTGGGTGACCTTTACTTCACCCGCCCCCAGCTCTGATTTGAGAAACCGGCCTTGTGACCGATCTCTCCAATCACTGTGGATCTGGGGCCAGAGACAACTCCCCTCAGCTTCACTCCGGCGTCTGTGGATTCGGAAGCTGAGGAGAGCGATCGGTAAGTTATAGCCACTACCCCCTTTCAGCCACCGCCGCCCATTACTACGGGATGGGCACATTACTATAGAATAGGGACAAGGCTGGGGACATTACTAAAAGATGGGGACATTACAAGGATGGGAAGAATACTATTGGATGGGGACATTACTATAGAATGGGGACAAGGCTGGGGTCATTACTATAGGATGGGGACTAGGATGGGCACAGTACTACAGGATAGGGACATTACTACAAGGGGACAAGGATGCGAAACATTACTATAGGATAGGGATAAGGCTGGGGATATTACTATAGGATAGGGACATTACTATAGGATGGGGACAAGGATGAGAAACATTACTATAGGATAGGGACATTACTATAGGATGGGGACAAGGATGAGAAACATTAGTATAGGATAGGGACATTACTATAGGATAGGGACATTACTATAGGATGGGAACAAGGATGACAAACATTACTATAGGATAGGGACATTACTATAGGATATGGACATTACTATAGGATGGGGACAAGGATGAGAAACATTACTATAGGATAGGGACATTACTATAGGATAGGGACATTACTATAGGATGGGGACAAGGATGAGAAACATTACTATAGGATAGGGACATTACTATAGGATGGGGACAAGGATGACAAACATTACTATAGGATAGGGACATTACTATAGGATAGGGACATTACTATAGGATAGGGACATTACTATAGGATGGGGACAAGGATGAGAAACATTACTATAGGATAGGGACATTACTATAGGATAGGGACATTACTATAGGATGGGGACAAGGATGAGAAACATTACTATAGGATAGGGACATTACTATAGGATATGGACATTACTATAGGATGGGGACAAGGATGGACACATTACTACAGGATGGGCACATTATGATAAGATGGGGACAAGGCTGGGGACATTACTATAGGATAGGGACATTACTGTAAGATGGGCACATTACTGTAGAATGGGACAACTATATGATGGGGACAGTACTACAGGATAGGGAGATTGCTACAAGGGGACAAGGATGGGGCACATTACTATAAGATGGGGACAAGGATGGACACACTACTACAGGAGGGGCACATTACGATAAGATGGGGACAAGGCTGGGGACATTACTATAGGAAGGGGACAAGGATGGGCACACTATAATAATAATCTTTATTTCTATAGCACCAACATATTCCGTAGAGCTTTACATTATAACAATATGGGGAACATTACTAAAAGATGTTGGCCAAAATTTCTGCATAGTGATAATTGTAACACTATTAGTTACAAGAAAGGGATAAAATGTAAAAAAAACAAAAAACAAAATAAGGCATGACTATTTTTTTACCATCAATTTTTTTTTTTTATATTTAGCCAAAGAATGTGCACATTTGTTATAATAAACAAGTGAAAAATGTTCAAAATCAGTGATCCAAAGGTGTGTAAAAAAAAATATATGGTACCAATAAACATGTCAACTTGACCCGCAAAGAATGCGGCCCCCCAAATTATTTTTTTTCTTTGTGCGGCCCATACACCCAGCCGAGTTTGAGACCCCTGCTATAGATCATATCGCTTAGAATCTCCCAAAATCATTTTTCAAAACATCCGTGGAAAGTCTAACATTATTTGTTATATACATCACGACGTGTATGTCTTCTCTGCGGATAAGCATTGTATATTTTACAGACGGATCTGCCCGCCAACTATCTTCCGGGCTAAAATATGGAAATCTCCAAGTAGCGGTGAAGGAACATGGTTGTGTCTGCATAATTCAGCCCAATCCTCCATCATTGCCATTTCCTTACTGAGACTCCCAACAATCAGGCTCAATAAAATAACCCATTCAACAACCCATTGTTATATCTGTCAGATAAACTAAAATGATTGATTTTTCCTTTATGACAATGATGATATGATGAAGGGTTTTTTATCAGATTTCTGCATTAAAGGAACAAGATTATAGATATCAGAGATGACAAGGATCCCACAATTTTGTGCTAATCATTCAGTGCTCACCAGAAGAAATGTATAAGATGTCTTATAGTTTGCCTCAAGTATGGAGAAGACTCACAGGGCAAGTCCGGGGGGTCAAGCGCAGGGGACACGATGCTCTTCCTTGATTGATAATGATAAAATAAGTCATAAATCTGTAAAAGTAATGTACAATTACATGGATGTAATGCGTTCATGGAATTATTTGCTTCTATTCTGGTCTTTCGAAAAGTCACGCTCAGAGCAAATGACTGTGATTGCAATAATGGTGTCCAAGAGATATTCTTCTAGGAATAGTTAATTGGCATATGAGGTAGCAAATAATGGGAAAGGACTTCCTAAACTAGGGCTTGGTGATGAATTATGTCAAGCAGGGAAGACCTGTTGCCTTCGAATAGCCCGGCATGGTATGATTCTGCTCTAACAGGATGGTGTCATGTCGGGTTGGCAAATGTCCGGCACATGGAGTGATAGATGCGCATGGACCATTGACTGTCTGGTGCATGGCTTAACACATGGGAATCAACGGGAATAGTAAAGGAGAGCAAGCTCATAACAATAGGGAGCAGGGGTTGGGACACCTCCTGACACTAACCTGTGTCTGTCCTTTAAGTTCCCCTAACGTCCCTAAAAGAGTCCTTCTCCTCTCTCCTCTTCGCTGTCAAGTGCCTAGTCCTTTACTGGTCTCCTTACACCTTGTATAGTACCAAGGCCGGTGAGTGCACTGGACGTCACCACTTTGATAATATAACACAGAAGAAGGACAGACAATGGGACATAGGCAAAAGGATACACAATCAACTTCAAGGCTGCAACCAGACAACAGGGCTGCAGGCAACACAGCTACAATAGCAAGGCTCCAGCAGCTGTAGGACTCCAGCAGCTATCAGAGGCTCCCTTTCTCCAGGTTGGCTAGTTAAGAATGAAAATTATATTACTGACATCATGTGATGGATTATGTGACTATTTAAAGGAGATGGGAGAGGTCACAAACCGGCTGCACCTGAGGAGAACTGACCAGGAGCTGCTAGCAAGGAAAATGACAACACATTTCTTATATTACAGCTCCATCTTCAGGACAAAATCACATTGATTTTGTCTTGAAGAAGGAGATGGAATCTCAGAAGTATGTTGACTAACAAAATCACCATCAAAGTATTCTGATACCATCTTTCCTGCACTGCTCAAAGTAGCGCTTTCAATCACCACTCACAGTTTTTATGTCTGAGATTATACTAGAATATATTCTCATAATGTTTTTTGGAACCGTAAAAACTAGTGATGAGCGGGCACTACCATGCTCGGGTGCTCGGTACTGATAACTAGTGATGATCAGACACTACCATGCTCGGGTGCTCAGAACTGATAACTAGTGATGATCAGACACAACCATGCTCGGTGGCACAGTACTCGTAACTAGTGATGAACGGGCACTACCATGCTCGGGTGCTCGGTACTCATAACTAGTGATGAGCGAGCACTACCATGCTCGGGTGCTTGGTACTTGTAACTAGTGATGAGCGAGCACTACCATGCTCGGGTGCTCAGTACTCGTAACTAGTGATGAGCGGGCACTACCATGCTCGGGTGCTCGGTACTCGTAACTAGTGATGAGCGAACACTACCATGCTCGGGTGCTCGGTACTCGTAACTAGTGATGAGTGAGCCCTACCATGCTCGGGTGCTCGGTACTCGTAACTAGTGATGAGTGAGCACTACCATGCTCAGGTGCTCAGTACTCGTAACTAGTGTTGAGCGGGCACTACCATGCTCGGGTGCTCGGTACTTGTAACTAGTGATGAGTGAGCACTACCATGCTTGGGTGCTCGGGACTCGTAACTAGTGATGAGCGGGCACTACCATGCTCGCGTGCTTGGCACTCGTAACTAGTGATGAGCGGGCACTACCATGCTCGCGTGCTTGGTACTCGTAACTAGTGATGAGCGAGAACTACCATGCTCAGGTGCTCAGTACTCGTAACTAGTGATGAGCGAACACTACCATGCTCGGGTGCTCGGTACTCGTAACTAGTGATGAGTGAGCACTACCATGCTCGGGTGCTCAGTACTCGTAACTAGTGATGAGTGAGCACTACCATGCTCAGGTGCTCAGTACTTGTAACTAGTGTTGAGCGGGCACTACCATGCTCGGGTGCTCAGTACTCGTAACTAGTGATGAGTGGGCACTACCATGCTCCGGTGCTCTGTACTCGTAACTAGTGATGAGCGGGCACTACCATGCTTGGGTGCTGGGTACTCGTAACTAGTGATGAGCGAGCACTACCATGCTCAGGTGCTCAGTACTCGTAACTAGTGATGAGCGGGCACTACCATACTCGGTGCTCAGTACTTGTGACTAATGATGAATGGGCACTACTATGCTCGGGTGCTCGGTACTCATAACTAGTGATGAGTAAGCACTACCATGCTCAGATGCTCAGTACTGGTAACTAGTGATGAGTGAGCACTACTATGCTCGAATGCCCGAAACTTGTAATGAGCAGTTGGACTCTCGGATGTGCGCGACTCAAGTATCCAAGTATAACGGAAGACAATGGGGAGCTTGAGTATTTGTACGTGAAATCTTTTGGAAAAATTCTTGAGTTCCCGATTGACTCCCATTATACTCATGGACTCGAGTTGCGCTCATCTGAGCACCCAACTATCCAACTGTTCGATTCGAGTACAGAGAACCCGAGCATGATAGTGCTCTATCATCACTAGTAAAAACCCAACAAAGTTTTCAAGAGGAATCCACTAGAAAATATGCAGATTTTTTTCTTGATTTTTTGCTTTCTGAAGCAGTTTGGGAAAGAAAAAATTGTAAGCGTTTATTTCTATAAAGTATTTTTTAGCCTTTTATGACATGACAGTGTCAAGTTTGTACAAGCATGTGCGAGTCAGCACTGTAATGGCCAAATGGAAAAGTTGAAAGGATTTATTCCACAGGGAAGTTGCATAATTTGCTTCTTTTTTTTAAGCAGTGAGATTTTCAATGCTTTATCATAAAATAAATTGCCAAATAAACAGTAATGGGGATTTTCCACTTCAAATAAATAGAAAAAGTATTCAAAGGACCATATTCATCATTTGGGGGGGTTTTAAAGTTACTTTTCTATTTTTGTCTTGTTTTAATCGTTGATGGTTTTTCTGTGCAATTTTTTTTTTCAAAATGGTGCATGTTTTTTGTTTTTTGTCTCAAACCTTTTTTTTATTTTTTTTTAGCACAAAAAGTCACATTTGACTGCTTAAAAAACTTGTAGTTTGGTATTTGCACATGTTGAGTATTTGCAGCAGATTTATGTGCTGCAAAAACAGAGTCTTGGTAGGAAAAATGCATCGTATTTGATACTCGTTATTGCCGTGTTTTTATACATTTTTACTTGTGTTTTTTTTTCTTTTTAAATAAATTAAATTTGTGGACAAATGCTGCAAAAACGCAAAAAAAATTGATATGCTGCAGATGTAAAAACAAAAGAACAACAAAACAATAAACAATGTAATGGTTCAAATCTGCACGGAAAAAAATAAGAATTTCTGAAATCTTTGCTGCATTTTTTTATGCGGAAAAAACATAGCATGTGAACAAGCCTTTTGACTCAATGCCTGTGTACCTAGGAAACAGGGGTGGAACGATCATGGTCGCAGGGATCGGGACCGGCCCCGAGGATGCAGTGGTCTCGCCTGCTCCCGACCCTGCTTCAGTTGGATGTGCGTCCGAGGCTGTACATCCAGCTGAAATGCATTGTGGTGCAGATACCAGTTGAATCCCTGTACTGCGATACATGCTGCTGGCCAAACAATAACCAGCAGCTTTTATCTGTGTCCCTGAAGTGACTGAGGGCAATGCATGGCAATGACGTTGTGTTGCAATAGCGCCGACCCCGATGACAGCTGCCGGCCACTGTACACTGGCTACACAGGAGGACCCTACGCAACATGGGAGACAGTGACGTAGAGTATAATGTTGTTATTTTTTGTGTTAGACATAACGGAGACATATTTACCTGGATGGGGACATATATACCAGGAGAGGGACAGTAGATACCAGGAAGAGGACTGTATATACCTGGAGAGGGACAGTATATACCAAGAGGGGATCAGCAGGGGGACAGTATACACCAGGAGCGCCCCAGGAGGGGCACAGTAGATACCAGGAGGGGGACAGTATATACCAGGAAGGCCCAAGGAAGTAGACAGTAGATACCAGGAGGGGGACAGTATATACCAGGAGGGGCTCAGGATGTGGACATATATACCAGGAGGGGAATAGTAGATACCAGGAAGGGGACAGTATATACACCAGGAGAGAGGCAGTATATACCAGGAGGCGCCCAGCAGGGGAACAATATACACCAGGAAGGTCCCAGGAGGGGGACAGTAGACACTAGGATGGAGACAGTATATACCAGGAGGGCCCCAGGAGGGGGACTGTAGACAGCAGGATGGGGACAGTATATTCCAGTAGGGGGACAGTGTACACCAGAAGGGCCCCAGTAGCCCAGTAGGGAGACAGTAGATACCAGAAGGGGGACAGTATATACCAGGAGGGGCCCAGGATGTGGACATATAAACCAGGATGGTGACATATATACCAGGATGGGGACATTTTTAACATGATTGGTTTATATATACATCAGCATGGGGGCTAGACTAGGGAACATATAAACTAGGATGGGGGACATATATTCCAGGATGGGGCATGCTTACCAGGATGGGGGCATATATACCAGGATGGGGACATTTTTAACATGATTGGTTTATATATACATCAGCATGTGGGCTAGACTAGGGAACATATAAACTAGGATGGGGGACATATATTCCAGGATGGGGCATACTTACCAGGATGGGGGCATATATACCAGGATGGGGAACATATTTATGAGGATGTAGCCCAGGATGGGGGACATTAGAACAGGGTAGGGGGACATTACAACATAATGATTGTGTCTTTATAGGAATTACTGTATACATACATATAAAAAAATCTGACCAACATAAGGGGGGGGGGGGCAGGTCCACATTTTGCACTAGGGCCCATAGAACTCTAGTTACACCACTGCTAGGAAATCTAGTTTATTTCTCCTTTGGACCCTGCTCTAACCTGAATTATATCCTAATCTACCCAAATGACAGATTATTATAAAATGTGAAAAAAAAATGACTTTCCAATTTCCTTTTTGTTAGTTTTTCGGGTGCATTCATACACAAATTCATGTTATATATTCAACTCCTCCAGAACAGTTGACATTTCAATGAATTCAGGAGTTTTCTTCTTTGTGAAATAAATTAAGTACATAAATCTTGAACTAATTATTATTCAGGGCTTTTTTTTTTTTGTATTTTGAAAATATAAAGAAAAGAACGAATATGAAGCGGAGCCGAATGTAGGATGTTGCATAAGTTTTATATGTAGGAAAGAAAACAATAAGTGCAGCACATTGTCTGAATGCAATTAAATTATATTATTTTATGGGGTGATGGAAGGTGAAAAGCAATATTCGGAGTTTTACCGAGCGATTCTAATATAGCTGGTTTATTTAGTAGCATGGAGGATATATGCAGCTCATAGCAACCATAACCTATCAAATCATAGCCGCGATCAATTCAGTACCAAGGAGAGCAGTAAACATTAAGATGGAGTGCGCTATGTTGCTGCGCAGGAAACATAAAGATTCCTGTTAACCTTTCTTGAAAAGGTGAGGTCACAGAGAATATTTGTCCATTGAGAAAAGGGAACTCCATAGAAAGCAAAATATTTGGACCCTTGGTTAAAGGGGTTGTGCAAAATAGAAAAACATGGCTGCTTTTCCCCCCAAAAATAGTGCCACACCCGTCCATGCACTGGCGGATACAGACAGAATCGGGCATCTGTGCAAGAACAATATATGGGCCCTTTACAGTCCAAAAGCTCATGAAAATGCACAATTCCACCTACTTTGGAGGGTGAAATGGGCCCTCTGATCCCTTAAGCCTGCTTTACACGTTGCAATTTCGCATACGATATCGTATGCGATTTGCAACGCCCCCATTGTATGTGTGGCATGTTCAATTTGTTGAACGTGCCGCAAAAACGATTAACCCCCGTCACACGTACTTACCTTCCATACGACCTCGATGTGGGCGGTGAACATCCACTTCCTGGAGTGGGAGGGACGTTCGGCATCAGATCGACGTCACGCGGCAGCCGGCCAATAGAAGCGGAGGGGCGGAGCTGAGCGGGATGTAAACATCCCGCCCACCTCCTTCCTTCCGCATTGTGCGCTGGGAGCTGCAGGACGCTGGTAAGATCTATTCATCGTTCCCGGGGTGTCACACGCTGCGATGTGTGCTACCCCGGGTACGATGAACAATCTAATGTGCAATTCTAGAGACAGGTACGATGCGTATGTGATGAACGTTTTACCGTTCAATCACAATCGCACGTACCTGTCATACACTGCAATGTACCTTACGATGCCGGATGTGCGTCACTTACGACGTGACCCCGCCGACACATCGTAAGATACATTGCAGCGTGTAAAGCAGGCTTTAGGCCCCTGTGCAATCGCACAGCTTGCACCAATGATATGCCCGGCCCTGCGTCCATATGTCTGCTCCTGCGTTGAATTGGGCCCTCTGATCCCTTAGGCCCCGGTGCAACCAAACAGGTTGCACCAATGATATGTCCGCCCCTGTGTCCATGCGTTATGTCTACTATTGCATCTCTGTTCCATCAACTTATAAAGGGGTTAGGCTACAATATCACACACAAACTATGTCCAGGTTTGGCGCTGTTTTCAGAAGAAGAAAAAATATCAGATGTATAATCTATCCTGTGGATAAGTGCATATATTGCAGTCTTGGAAGATTTAATGTTGTGTCTAGAGTAGAATGATCTTTTGGGGGGGTTAGTCTTATAGCCTATTTAGATACTGGGCAATAATCCAATTGTTCATTCCCAAATTATCTGCCAGTAGAGATGAGCGAATCCAAGGTTTGGTGTTTGCACCGAAAAGACTTTATAGAAAAAAACAGAGTTCAAATTCGGAGATTGGGGGTTTTACGTATGCAAACCACTCGCGGCAGCATTGCTGTCCTCGGGTACACTCTGTGCTCAGCCCAGTGCGAACCACTTGCCGTGTGTCCCAGTTCCTATGTGCAGAGCATCTTGCACACAAGTGATGTCCTGCTGCGCCTACCTGAATTACGGAGCCGGCAGTGACATGTTTCCTTTGTGCAGAGCATCTTGCATTTGGAGACGCTCTGCTGTGTTTCTTTGAGCACTAGCTTACAGGTTGTTTGATAGCACAGGATTCCATGCAGGTTCTGGGAGGTGCTGATTACTCAGGTGTTCGATCTTTCTGATAATTGCTCTGTTTCATTACTGAGCATGCCCTCCCAGAACCTCGCCAGTCGTACTCTCTGGTTCTGCAGTTGTGCTCTTGGCTTGTGTTTGTGCTTGTGTTCTGATCTAAGTTTCTTGACCCCAGACCGCTGTTTGATTTCTCTCTGACCGCTCCCTGTTCTTGTTGTTACCTCCTGGCTTCTAACCTCAGACTGTTACCTGACCATGTCTCTTTCTGCTCCCTGAATCTATATGTACTCTCCTGGAATTCTGACCCTTGGCCTGTGACTTAACTGAATTTCTGCTTACTCCCTGTGTCCTATGGTGTCCTCCTGTTTCCTGACCCAGCTTGTCTGACTACCCTTTTGTCGATACTATCCGTAAGTAGTGTCTAGCATCCCACAGTGTTTGATCGACTCTCACTGGGGATAACAAAAGCATGATCGGATGTAGTGTGTACTAAAACAAAATGGCAAAAACCCCGCCCACTCAACGCCGGAAGTGATCTGTTTATGGCTGGCTGTATGAATGCAGAGACCCAAACTGCCCAATTAGTGACTTCCATGTGCTCTTCCTACTGTTGCAATGTTGTTGCATCAGAGCCACCTAAAATACAATTCGCAAGAGACATCCTAGTTTATTTATATCTTCTAGGTTGCAATTGGGGGCAACAACAAAGGCAGCTGCCAGCAGCGGATCTTGATGATTTGCCCAACGACATTCAGCATAGCAGAACAATCCCAAGACAACCATTAATTACATCACTGATAGAAGCCAAGGCTATAGGTGCCAGAATTTCTGCATGTGGTGCTCATACTCCACATTGAATAAATCGAGAGGTTTTAAAAAAAACATTTGTATCTCACTTAAGCGGGCTTTACATGCTGCAACATCACTAGCCGATGCTAGCGAGGTCGAGCGTGATTGCACCCGCCCCCATCGTACGGCTGATATGTGTTGATCGCTGCCGTAGCGAACATTATCGCTACGGCACCGTCACACGCAGATACCTGTGCTGCGACGTTGCTTTGACCGGCAAACTGCCTCCTTTCTAAGGGGGCAGTTCGTTCAGCATCACAGCAGCGTCACAGAACCGCCGCCCAATAGAAAAGGAGGGGAGGATATGAGCGGCCGGAACATGCCACTCACCTCCTTCCTTCCTCCTTTCCCGGTGGAGGCAGGTAAGGAGATGTTCGTCTTTCCAGTGGCGTCACACACAGCGATATGTGCTGCCGCAGGAACGACAAACAACATCATTACTGCAGCAGCAACGATAATTGGGAAGAGGGGGGCATGTGTCCGATGAGCGATTTTGAATGTTTTTGCGACGATTCAAAATCGCTCATAAGTGTCACACTCAACAACATCACTAATGCTGCCAAATGTGCGTCACAAATTCCGTGACCCCCAACGAGATCGCTTTAGCGATCTCGTAGCGTGTAAAGCCACCTTAACCTGTCTATTGATCCTGTGATTTCCAGAAGTACATGACTTTTCCTTCTTGGTGTTGCAATTTCAATGTTGAGGATTATACAAGAAACTGTGAAAAACAATGTATTAAAAGGTCGATTGTATTCACTAAAGGTCAGCAAGCTGCTGTAGCCGCACGCACTGTTTTTATGTATGAAGACATAGACTAAAGCCTCCCGTACACTTTATGTAGCTGTCAGACAAATGACGGTTCCACCAATAATTTGTCCGGCAGCTGTTTCTCATGACTCCCCCACACATAGGAGCAATCGCTCTGCTGAGCGCACCAAGGTTCGCTACGAGAAAGCCAATGCCAGACATCTTTTGCGGTGACTTATATCTTCAAGAACAAAAGGTTTGAATATCCAAAACCAGACATGCTGGATCCTTCTGTTCCCCACCATTATATACTGTTGAGAGTCCCAATAAGCATTAAGCTGTTTGCCTAACCTGTCAATATTGGCAGTCTGGCCGACATTAGTCTGATCAGTATGAGGGTCTTAGAATGCTTCAGTGATGATTGTCACAAGGGGGCGCTAGACACTACTAGTATGTAGTAAATGTAGAGGTAGTCAGACAGGCCGAGATCAAACTAGAAGGTCCACGACAGTACACAGGGGGCATACAGAGATGAGGACAAGATACAAGCGGAAGGTCAGGCTTTCATGAGAGTACGTACAGAATACAGGGAGCAGGCGAAGACGTGGTCAGGAGAAAGTCCGAGGTCAGAAGCCAGGAAGTCACAACAGAAACATAGGAGGACAGGCAGAGATGGGGAAACAGCAGTCCGGAGTCGAGAGACCAAGATCTGAACACTGAGCACTACGAGAGCCAACAGCACATCTGTAAACAGGAAATACGACTGGCGGCGTCCTGAGCTAACACACCGGGATAGAAAAGCATCTGCAAGAGCACCTCCCAGGACCAGTGTGAAACCCAGTGCTTGTGAAACAACCAGCAGAGCATTCATCCTTCAAAATGCTGTGCACCTTAAGCAACATATACTAACTCTACAGGAGAGCATAGCAGAACAATACAGAATGTCCTGCACATCGGAATCGTGACAGCTTTCTTAAACAGTCCCAAAGGTGCAGTCTCTAGAGTCTCTAGAGCTCCAGAGATGCTCACATACACCCCGACTCATTCTCCCTCTCTTTTTTACTTTTCTTCGTTCGTTTGGTGACATATAGCAGACTCAAAGCGGATCCTCACTTGGCTGCCATGTTTTTTTTAATTCTGAAGATCTCATTATGCTCGTATGAAATTAGTCACATATGAATCAATTGTTCATATATTTGTCCCTTTGGGTTAAAATTACAAGCAGCCATCATCTCCTTCATCTCATAAACATTCATCTCTACAAAAAAATGCTGGCACAAGCAATTACTATGTCCCGCTGTCCCATAGTGTATGACCTTGTAATGAAGAAAGTGACCCTTCTTCAATCTGTCGTAAACTCAACTACTCAACTAATTCAATCATCCTCTTATTCCTTAAATGCCACCCCTTCATATCAGTCTTTCCATTAATATCCTGTTGCATAGAGAATTAAAATTGCAATCTTTACCCTGACCTACAACTATAGGCACTTATCATATATAATGTCCTCACTTATTAAATTTAGGTCCCAACTTAACACAGGTCATACATTTTAAATAGCTGTTGATGGTCAGCTTCATCCTCCACCTTCCACCTTCCAACTTCAGAACAAGCACTATTTGCTCAGCCGAGTGTGCATGTGATCTTATTGGGGAGAGAGTAGTGAGGTATCTGGCTACTTGTGTGGGGATTAACTATTCTTAATTATCCAAGACATATTGTTCCTTTGCTTGGTAAGTCAAGGGACAGAGTCCCATGACACAGTGGCCTATCTGGTGCCCTTTTCGTATGCTGACTTGTGGAATGCCTGCTGATTGCGATTGCATCAGCCCTCTGCGGTGTACTAGTCTGTATCATATGGAAGACAATTGAACCAGTAAACAATAAAGGAACAGCCGTGATTACCTTCCTCCAATCCTGTGGGACACAATGTCCTTAAATGGGATCTGAGGGGTATAAAAAGGGGCCTGCTCCTATCAACGATAATGCTACATGACTTCAGCCTAGGAACCATGGTTCCAGCTCATGGATTACAGAACTGCTCCATTACCCAACACCAAGTCACAAATTTGTTTGGAGAACCAAGATTGGGACAATCATGTCACCTGGTTACAGGTCTTTGCTTCCTAAACTTGCTGCTATCTCCTCTCATTTGATGCCCACCAAAAGCAGAGTTCTGCTGGCTGGTGTAGTAGTCCTCGAAATCGCAGAGGTTCTAGAACCTAGCGAGTCAGTGTAATAGTGAGACTCTGCACCATCTTGTGTCCTTGTTGAGAATGTACTGTATACTGTAGTCTGTTGGAAACCTAATAAAGTCTTACTGGAGTGTAGTACCCTCACCCTGTGTTGTCTGAGAATTGTTCTGCCAACGGTGAAGAAATAGGGGCATTCAATGGGATGCGTCCCTGTCGATGCTGTCTTTCTAAAGACTGCCAGACCAGCGGACAAGAGCACCTCTGAGCCTCGTGTCTCCATAAGCTTCTTCAAGATACCATTGCTAAAAACAATATGTGCAAATACTCGGAGAAAGTAAATAGTAATAGTACATGTGGTAACATAGGGTACTTAGTTGATTAGTTGACATTACTGTGATCTAAAGATCATAAAGGCCATTGCACCGCAACAAGGGGTACCCAATCAGCATGAGCCCTAAGGCCGCTTTCACATTGCGTTATTACCAATGTTCAGTGGTCCCGTCAGAGCTTCCGTCCGAACACCCCTGCAACACGGGTTTCGGACACATGCACCAACAGGGCCATTGACTATAATGGAGCAGATGGAGTCAGCTTGTGCTCTGTCTTGCACCATTTTCGGGCATATACGTTTTCTGCAGGTGGACACCCAGACGTTGGCATCACCAAAGTCTACCATTTCTGAACCATGTCCTAATAGCTATAATAGTAATCGAAAAACATTACCATGAAAAAAAGAAGAAATGTCAAGTTCCTGAAGCCTGAAATAAAATTTTGCTACAGAACTATGATAAACATGATGATTAACCGGGATCTGGAGAAATCTGAGTCATCGTAGGTCGTAATATAATAAGCGTACTGTCTTCTCAGTCATCTAGTCCAACAGTCTGACACATATTTCTCTGTGTCTTTCTGTGTAACGTGACTTTTTGAGATTAAATTCAATAATTTGTAGAACCATAGAGCTGAACCTTAATTAACCAGAGCTTCCATGAATTCAGCATTCTTATGTAATGGACAACATTGGTATTTCTTTCACGTAATTTGAAGCGCTCTTGATTATAATTTTTTTTTTTAAATTAAAGTTTGAGTATTGTTATTGTGCCATCTGTCCAGATAGATGCCTGCTGTCTAAATCACTTTATATATTGAGTTAGCAGATGTTTGTACAATTAACCATCCAAAATAGACTAGTAACCATATAGTGCTAGATGGTGCACTACTTAGGGTTTTTCCGATGTACCTCTTCTGATTCCTGCACATAACCAGGTCCATGAAGAGGATCATTTTGGAAGTTGTATTAAATCTGTCAACTCTTAGCTACTTACATGGTCAGAATTAGCAAAGGCCATTCCACTTAATAGGTTATAGGAGTTTCCCCTTTTTTAGTTGCTATTTAGAAAAGAGATCTTCACTGATCAAACCCTTGGTTTGCATCTGTGTAGCGCCGGCGTCTCTGCAGGGACAACCTGACCAGGTTGCTTCCTCCCCACTGCCCTGTGGATGTCCATGTGTACTCCTGCTTCCTTCTCCTGGGGCCTGTGCTTTGGGCATGCATGCGTGGACTGGTCCTCCTCTTAGAGGGCTGCATGCTATTTCCAGGAAATGCCTCTCAGTTTATGGCTGAGAGGCACTGTGTACTTAAGGCACCCTCCCATTAGGAGAGGTGCCTCTGCAACATCCTTAGTTTGGCTATCAGTTAGCTAGTTAGTTGTCAGGTCCTGCTTATCCCTGTGTCAGTCACCTGTTCCTGCCTTCATATACCTATCTGTCCGTGCCTTGCTCACCATATCTGTCCGTACCTGCCTGTCTGCCCCAGCCATCCTGCCTGTATCTGGCTGCATCTGTGCCTTTATCTGAATCCATCTCCTGTCCTCGGGTTGAGCTTCCAGAGACCTGGTCATTGGCCATTGTCAGAGAGATGGGGACAAGGACAGAATTGGAACCCTAAACAATAATCAAGGAAGAAGCCAGAGGGCTCATCAGGGCAGCAAAAGAGCAGTCTAAGGGGTCGCTCACACCACCGTATAACACGGACGTGGGCTATCTGATGTTTTGTTGGATATCACTCGGACCAATGTATTACTATATAGCAGTGCCGATCGGCAATTTCTTTCTCATGCCAATTTGGTATCAGGTTTGATTGCTAGGTTGACTGCTACATTGCAGAGCAATACAAGTAAATGGAATCGTAACCTGAGAGTACTGCAACTGCAATGCGGTTACATTTCTTACGACTAGCTTGTCATAGTATCCTCGAGGTCCCAAAGTGACCCCATTCACTTGTATTGTGCTGAGATGTAGCAGCAACAGCTACAAATCTTTGGCCGAGCGACAGGTGTCAGAGCCAAAAATGCTTTGTATCGCCAGCCTAAAGGCCACTTTACACGCTACGACATCGCTAATGCGATATCGTTGGGGTCACGGAATTTGTGACACACATCCGGCCGCGTCAGCGATGTCGTTGCGTGTGAAACCTATGAGCGATTTTGAATCGTCGCAAAAACATTCAAAATCGCTCATCGGGGACATGGGGGTCCCTTCTCAATTATCGTTGCTGCTGAAGGCACGATGTAGTTTGTCGTTCCTGCGGCAGCACACATCGCTACGTGTGACACTGCAGGAACGAGGAACCTCACCTTACCTGCGTCTCGCCCGCAATGAGGAAGGAAGGAGGTGGGCGTGATGTTCGTCCCACTTATCTCCGTCCCTCCGCTTTGATTGGGCGGCCGCTTAGTGACGTCGCTGTGACGCGAAACGAACTGACCTCTTAGAAAGGAGGCGGTTCTCCGGTCACAGCAACGTCGCTAGGCAGGTAAGTAGTGTGACAGGTCCGGGCGATGTTGTGCGCTACGGGCAGCGATTTTCCCGTGTCGCACAACCGATGGGGGCGGGAACGCACGCTAGCGATATTGGTAACGATATCACAGCGTGTAAAGCGGCCTTTAGAGTCAAATCAGTTTGAGCATCCATGGATTACACAACAGTTGGTATTTTTTTGGAGATTTTAATAGAGCAGTGAAACAGGGATTGACAGCTACAGAGATCAATTGATTGCTCTACTGACTGCTTCTTATTATTAGCCAATAGGGTAGACCACCTAAGTAGGACTATATGTGCATCATGCTGACTGGGTGCGAAACAAGTCAGTCCATTACTCCCTACCACATTCAGAAGACAAAACCAGGTGCAGACTGCCCCTAATTTGAAAGTGACTCTACGTGTCCTAAAATTCAGTTGACCTACAAAAAAAGCCCTATTAAACTTCTACCCTATTCCTAGACTTGACCCCTCTAGAATTTTGACAGCTTCTATTTTATGAGGCTTATAAACATTGCTGCATATTATGAATCTTTTTTTTCTAAGAATTAGAGTGAAATAAAATTCTCCTTGAATTTCACAAAAAAATTCCTATTCTCCAGATTTTTTTGGGTGTAATTTGCTATTCACGAATTCAGAATCTAATCAGTCTGGTGCACAATCCGTTTTGTTTACTGAATTTGATCCTCTGCAGATCAGGTCATCTCTACTAACAACCTATCTCTGGAAATGAGGATGTAGTTTTTTGGTATTGTGTCTGGTCCTGTAAAATTGACAAAGGGGAGAAACCGTGGGGTATTGGGAGATAGAAGGCTATAAACAATAAAGTAAGTTCTCTGCTTTGAATAGTCTCTAATTTTTAGAAGGGTCCCTTGGCCGTAGGGTGATCATAAAGTGCCCTCAATCTTGGTCCCCAAGCAATTAGCTGTTATCTATGTATTTAATTTGCCTTTAGCAATCGCACAAGGGAAATCAAGCATTTCTCAGTGCCTATATAAGTCAGTAGTTGTCTATCTAGTGCAGGAAAGGTCACGTCCTCTCGAGTAGGAGATCTTCTTTGTACCTACCTTTGAGACTACTAACCAGAGAACTGTCTCTAACACAGAATTGCTTAAGGTAAATTTGGCGACCCTGAGGCTCTGGTCGCCATAGGGTACTACACTCCAACTGGGGTGTAGTACTGTTCATGGATCCAGGGGAGGTCGGTGCCGGTTCCATCATACACAACCACATACATACAAGGGGACTAGGCTAGGATCGGGTACCAAAGGGGTTGCCTACAGTGTGGCCTTTTTTATAGGACGCCATCAAAACAAGGGCCCCAATCCACTAGCTTAGGACCTGGGTGAGGAGAGGAGCAGCCACCAAGGGGAGTTAGGAGCCACACATAGTAGCAGGAGTTCTCCAGCAGGAGAGATAGCGAGTGGACGTCTTTCCTGGTAGCTCCAGTGGGTCAAGGAGTTTCAATGGTCGCTGTGGGGATACAGTGTCAGTTTCCCCAGGGCCAGCGCAGTTCAGGGTGCAGCACCCTAGGGTAGTGCAATTCCAAGTTGCACCATCAGACTCTGCAAGGACGGAGGGGATTCATGCCTCTACGACCACGGCAAGTTTCCAGAGCCAAGTGGCACCTAGGATTCCAGGGCCTAGATCACGATCAGACTAAAGAGGATCCACGCTACTGGCATAGGGAACAGTACTCTACCTAGTGTGGAAGGGACTCTAAGAAGCTTCAAGCCAAAGGGACCCGCACTACAAAGCGCAGCAAGTAAGGGCCCACAGACTACCGTACCGGTCCTGACCTTCTGTGGATCCGGGATTGGCTGGAGCCCATCACGGCGGTGACCAGTAGTACTGGGCTGGCAACTGAAGTTGTGAGTAAAAGACACCTTGAACCCACAAAAACTGTGATGGCTTGACCTTATCGGTGTCGCTTTGGCGCCGACGGCCCCAACCTCTCCCTCCATCATCCACCCGGGGCCCACTCCACCTGTGTGGAGTTATACCATCCCGGCTGCGATAACCTCTGCCCCGGCGAGGTATTCTGCAGCGGCGGCTAATCCCTGGCCGCATACCCCAGGTGGCGTGGCATCACGACAAAGTTTCCCAATCACCCCACTTTCCCTTCATTTGTTGTACGCCTCGGGGCAACGGAACTGAGCAAGGCCACCCGTGACATCACCGGACTCGACCCTCAACGGCCCGGCAACGAGTAGGTTAACCACCTGCCCCGTGCGGCGCTACATATATATAAATAGGTTTCTTAAATTGGACAACAACTCTAAATGGGTTAGCCACTCTAATATTTTTTTACATATATATTTACTGCAGTACCTCATCTATGTTTGTTTGTTTTTATTGCAATAGTGATATCCTTTTTGCGAAAGTGCCGTCTAGTCACTTTGTTGCCTATAGTAGGCTACCGATGGCCAGATCTGTCCATCAACAGGCTCCATTGAACAAACTGTGCACCTCACTGTGCATGCGCTAATTTCTCATGATGTACAGTATGTAATCCAATAAAAGTTGCTGTTTGATAGGTTTGGTCAGAAGCCCCTCTATCGAAGGCTAAGATCTGCTCCCTCTAGGAACACGATTAGAGGAAACCAGCGCTATCCATCAGCTACATTCATACATGAAGCTATGCTATCAAAATAATGAGATCTTATTGAGCGTAGGGTGAAATAACCAACTAGTATTATGGCTATATTGCTTCACTAATTAAAATAATTGACATATAAAATGAGTTCTAAAAATACCGTCCGTGACCACTGATGGGGTTTGGTGTCCAAGTAACATGATCAGAGTTTTACGGATAATGATGAGAGATTGCCAAACCTCTGAGTCGTGTTGCAGACATGAAAATACAAAATTGGCATCAGGGTCTCCTATGGTTTTTGGCAACGTTAAAGATTTCTGTTCTACAGTCAGCAATTATATGTTTCAAAAGCTAAGACACTTTGGGCTCCATGCATTTTTGCATTTGCGGCTTTTTTGTCTATTTTTTTCCCTGTATTAAATTTACACCTTATTCTTGTAATTTACACCCTATTTAAAGTCTATTTTCATATGTGTTTTCCTATTTTCTTTCTTTTTATGTTTATCATTGTTGGGTATCTCATGATGTTTGTGGCTCATTCATCAATTTTGACTTTCAGAAAAGTTCTGCGTAAATCTATTCCAGTCTCCAACCTTCTTAAGGCGGCGTTACACGCCACGATATATCGTGCGATCGCATGAGCGATCGCACCCTCCCGCGTCGTTTGTGCGTCACGGACAATTCGTTGCCCGTGGCGCGCAAAGTCGTTTACCTCCGTCACACGCACTTACCTCCTTAACGTATTCGCTGTGGGTGGCGAACATCCTCTTCCTGAAGGTGGAGGGACGTTCGGCGTCACAGCGACGTCACAAAGCGGCCGCCCAATAGAAGCGGAGGGGCGGAGATGAGCGGGACTTAACATCCCGCCCACCTCCTTCCTTCCGCATTGCCGGCGGGACGCAGGTAAGCTGTGTTCGTCATTCCCGGGGTGTCACACGGAGCGATGTGTGCTGCCTCGGGAACGACAAACAACTGGCGCGCAGAAGGAGGAACGACTTTATGAAAATGAGCGCCGTGTCAACGAGCAACGATAGGTGAGTATTTTTGCTCGTTCACAGTCGCTCGTAGCTGTCACACGCAACGATATCTCGAACGATGCCGGATGTGCGTCACGGAATCTGTGACCCTGACGACATATTGCCCGATATATTGTAGCGTGTTACGCCGCCTTTACACAGTGATTTTATCTACGTCTAGAATTTTTGGGCACATTTTTGAAACATTTTAATGAAACGTACCGTATGCTAAAAAGTTACAAAAGAAAGTCAAAAACAAACATAAAAACCATCTTTGGTTTTGCTTAAAATTTGCGAACCACGTGCACTATGTTGAAAAATTTTGGAGCAAAAACAGAAAAAAAAATAATTAAAAATTACTGCAAAAAACAGAAAGTGACAAGCAAAAC